>NC_077231.1:106874918-107177168 GCF_027887165.1 Monodelphis domestica | reverse complement strand
AAAGGACTAAGTGGTGAAACAGTATAGTAAAAAGGCAAGGAAAAAGTTTTATTGAGAGGATTCTTTAGACTCCCGTGTGGTCAGCCACAATGTTACAAGGGAATCACTTTAAAAGACTGATATATATTAATTTAAGGTCGCCAAGGAATCAGCTATGTAATTCCTAAATGAAAAACTCAAGTCAGCCGTCAGCCTTTTTTGGAGTTTAATTACAATAGGAGCAAGAAAGGAATTAGAGATATATATAGAGAGAGAAAGGGGAGAGAAGGGAATAGGGCTTAAATACCCCTTCTGTTTAGGCTGGGCCAAAAGGCCCAAGCCCTTAGATAGCTGGGGCAAAGAAAAGAGATCAGTCCCTTTCACTCACGTGTCCAAAATGGAGAAACAGTCTCAGAGGCCCCCACCTTCAGCTTCCTTCAGAGCAAGCTTCCTCAGAGCCCAGGAACCACACCGACCAAAAACTCAATCCTCTCTCCCCGAGTCTCCAGACCCTCCTATCTTTAAGGACACCATCCAAGTTGCCTCCCCTCAGTCCTCACATCTACCAATCACTCTTCATCAATTTCCCTGTCAATGGAGGCTCTCGCTTAACCCAGGACCGCCCAGAGGTTTCTGGCTTTTGCACATGTCTGTTGAAGGTCATATTTTTCAAATGATTAAATCTTTACTCCTTTGTTCCAGCCCTTTCTAAATCCTGTTAACTTGAGTATGGTAGAGATTGGAATAATTAAATTTTGATCTAGGCTGCAGCCCTTACTCAATCTTATTAGGACTGAATAGGGTGGAGTATCTCCATTGTATCAATTCTAAAATCAATCAAGACTCAAAGAAATTCCTGTTCTATGCTCAAGCATAGGTCAAAGTCCTTTCCATTGTTCAGCAAAGGGTTTCTGTCCTAAAGTAATCTTAAGAAGGGAAGAGAAGGAACCTCCCATGCCAATGGAGTTCCCATTCCAATAGACTATCAGTAAGAAATTTTCCAAGTATGAAATATCCCAATGGTGAAATTTCCAACATTTATAAGTCTAAGGAATTTTGAGGTTTACACTTCCCAGATTCCCATTTTCTTCTAATTTTGACTGCATTGGCTTTGTTTCTGCAAAAACTTTTTTTTATGTGATTGTAATCCAAATTTTTGATTTTATCTGCTGTGATCTTCTTTATTTCTTTTTGGGTCACAAATTCTTCCCTTATTCATAGATCTGCCAAGTCAATTTCCTGATGCTTTCCTAATGTAGTTGTAATATCATCCTTTATATCTGTCTCATTTTGACCTTATCTTGGTTTTACCATGAGAGATGTTGTTCTGTGTCTAGTTTCTGCTAGACTGCTTTCCAATTTTCTTAGCAATTTTTGTCAAATAGTGAATTCTTGTTAAAAAATCTTTGGGTTTATCAACCTCTAGATTACTGTAGCAATTTACTAGTGTGTTTTTTTGTGTCTAATTTATTCCACTGATTCACCACTATGTTTCTTAGTACCAGATTGTTTTGATGAGTACCACTTAATAATATAGTTGAAATCTGGTACTTCTGGACAACCTTGCTTTTTTTGTAAATTGATTCCCTTGATATTCTTTAACCTTTTGTTCTTTCAGATGAATTTTGTTATTTTTTTCTAGTTCTGCAAGGTAATTCTTTGACAGTTTGATAAGCATAGCTACTCAATAAGTAAATTAATTTAGGTAAAATTTTCATTTTTATTATGTTGGCTTGACCTACCCATGAGCAATTCTCTAGTTAAGATCTCTCTTTATTTCTGTAAAAAATGTTTTATAATTGTTGTCATATAGCTCCCATGCCTTTGGTTGTAGACTCCAAGAACTTTGTATTGCCTATAGTTATTTCAAATGGAATTTCTTTTTCTATCTCTTCCTTCAGGTTTTTGTTGGTAATATATAGAAGTGCTAATGATTTATGTGAGTTTATTTTATATCTTGCAACTTTACTATGTTGATTGTTTCAATTAGATTTTCAGTTGATTCATGAGAGGGCTCTAAATATACCATCATATAATCTGTTGAGTGATAGTTTTCTTTCCTCATTGCCTTTCTTTATTCTTTTAATTTGTTTTTCTTGTCATTGCTACTGTAAAAAGGAATTCTTTATTCCTTTTTTAATTTAATGGAGCACCTGGAGATCCTCTTACCATAGAAGTGTGTAGGGATTAAACAGGCCACAGTGACAGGAAGTAGAAACCATAGAGACAAGAATTGAGGTAGAAGAAGGGAATAAAAGGGAGCCTAGGTCAGTTGGTTGGTCTGGCAGTTGCTGATAGTTAGGGCTGGCAATTGCTGGGAAGTTGGCTGCTGGAAGTGTGTTGGGTTGGTGGTTGGCATTTACTTGCTGGAATATGAAGGTAAGCCTGAACTTACTGAGAGGGCTTTTTGGCTTTTGGGTTTTTTGGCTTTTTGTTTGGGCTGTTAGGTTTCTTTTTTTTTTTTTTTGCTTTCTTGAACTTTTGGGGAGGTGGCTGCTCTTCATTGACAGACTTAATTGGGGTAGGATTAAACACTGATTGGGTTGGTTGTGGATTGGGTTGAAACTTTGTGGGGTGGTTGTAATTTATGGTAGATATAGGCAGTTTTAGGTAGTAATTATAGGTAGTTATAGGATAATTAGTATAGACATTAGGACATTTTCTCTACTTCTTTACTATATTTCTCTCCTTTCCTATATTCATTTTACTATATTCTTTTACTATCTCTATTTTAATTAAACTAAATTGCTAATTGTTAAAAATTGCTAGAAGTTTTCTTTTCTCTGGCTTAAAGGGATAATGTTAATTTATAACTCTACTATATTCTCATTAAAACTTAAATTATTAAAAGCTGCTCTCTTGTCAAAACTCCTAATTTAACCCTTATACTACAACTAGTATTTCCAGTACGATATTGAATAATAATGATAATGATGGACATCCTTACTTCACCCTGATTTTACTGGGAAGACTTTAGTTCATCACTATTGCAAAAAATGCTTACCCTTGGTTGTAGATAGATACTATTTATCATTTTAAGAAAAGCTCCACTTATTCCAGTGCCTTCTAGCATTAAAAAAAATAGGAACAGGTATTGCATTTTGTCAAAAGCCTTTTCTTTATTATTATAATCATATGGTTTTCTATTATTCTTGTTTTGATATAATATTTTGATAAATCCCACTTGGCTATAATTTATGGTCTTTTTGGCATTATTTTTTAATATCCTTGCTAATATCACATTTAATTTTTTTTGCATCAATATTAACTAGGGAAATTGGTCTATAGTTTATTTTGTCTCTTTTTGCTCTCCCTGGCATAGGTATCAAAACCACATTTGTGACATAGAAGGACTTTGGTAGGATTTCTTCTTTACTTATTTTTTAAAACAGTTTATGTAGTTTTCAAATTATTCTTTAAATGTTGGCAGAATACACTATTTCATCCTCAATATGGGAGCTCTAGAACTTGACTATAATATTTCTGGGAGATTTTTTTGGGGAATCTCTATCAGGGTTGATTGGTGGATTCTTTCCATTTCTGTTTTGCCCATTGCTTCAAAAATAGTGGAGCGGGTTTCCTTCATAATTTCTTTTTTTCCATCATGTCTTTAAGGTAGGCCAGTAATTCTTTTATTTAAAATTATTTATTTATTTACTTTTTGATTTAAGTGCATGGTTACATGGTTCATGTTCTTTCCCCAGCCTTTTCCCTCCCTGAATCCCAGAGCCCACAAGCAATTACACTGGGTTATACATATATTATCACTCAATACCCATTTCCATGTTATTCATTTTTGTAATAATCTTTTAAAAACCAACCATATCCTATGCCCATATAAACAAGTGATAAATCAAACATTTTCCTTCTGCATTCCTACTCCCACAGTTCTTTCTCTCAATGTGGATAGCATTCTTTCTCATAAATGCCTCAGAATTATCCTGGATCATTGCATTGCTATTAGTAACAGAGTCTGTTAAATTTGATCTTCCCACTGTGTTTTAGACTCTGTGTATAGTGTTCTCCTGGTTCTGCACATTTCACTCCACATCACTGTGGAATTCTTTCCAGCTTGTATGGAAATCAAGCGGTTCATTGTTCCTTATAGCACAATAGTATTCCATCACCATCAGACACCATAATTTGTTCAGCCATTCCCCAATAGAGAGATACCCCTTCATTTTCCAATTTTTTGACACCACAAAGAGCATGACTATGAATAGTTTTATAAAAACATTTTTCATTATTATCTCTTTGGGGTATAAACCTAGTAGTGACATTGCTGGATCAAAGGGTATGCAATCTTTTAAAGCCTTTTGGGCATAATTCGAAGTTCAGACCAGTAATTCTTTTATTTTTTCATGGCATTTACAAATTTATTTGACTTAGTTATTTTTTTTCAAAGAAAACACTAGCCCATTTTCTGTACCATCCTTAAAGAGATTGGCTCTTTCTACACACACACACACACAGACACACACACACACAGACACACACACACACACACACACACACACACCACATCCAGTAAACATGTATTTTTCAAGACTTGGATTTTGAAAATTTTTTGGTAATTTATTTATTATTTTTTAAAAATTAATTTATTTAGTCAATTTAGAACATTATTCCTTGGTTATAATAATCACATTATTTCCCTCCCTCCCCTCCACCCACCCTTCTTGCAGCCGACACATAATTTCGTTGGGTATTACTTGGGTTTTTTTTGGGTAATTTAAAGCAGAATTTGAAATATGTTAAATAATATCTAATTTAAAATAAAATCTTAACTCTATGAGATTTTTAGGGTATAATTTTCATATTGAAATAAAAGTTCAAGAGAAATAATTTCCTTTGTAAGGACATATTTAAATCAAGCACAAATGTAGCTTTTTCATAAAATCTCTTCTAATTAAAATCTATCACTACTCTTTAATTCCTAACAGCTCATGTTCTGCCACTGATAACATAACTACCATTTAAATCTAAAATTTATGCAAATTCAACTTAAACTTTTGCTTTTCCTAAAGAGATAAATGAGAAAAATAATGGTGTATTTTTAGTTTCCAGAAAAATATGGGGGCAGAAATCTGAGTGTCTGAAGAGGAAAAAAATCACCCCATAATCTTAGCTTTTGTATACTATGTGATGAAATCAGAACACATGGAATGATACATTTCACATTGCTGGAATAGACAAGTATATAACTCAACTGGAATGCTTTGCTTACAAGATCTAATTACAAAATAATGAGAATCTCAATTAAAATTTCATTATCTTGGTAAACCCTTCATATATACAAGCTAATTTGAAATCCACTACTTTCTTAATATCAGATTCTAAATCAAAAAGGTACTCTGACAGCACAGATTTGTTAATGGCATAATTTATAGACATCATGTCTGTAAATATGTCATATGTCATATGTCTTGAAAATCCAATTTATGGTCAGATTCCAGCACTGGGAGACTGGATGGCTTGAACTGAGTCTTCAATATTGCTTCATGAGTTTGTTTTGAGGTTAATTCCCAAAGCATGCATATTCTAATATAAGCCAAAACAAATTACAATATCAAATATGAATAACTCTTGGACTGACATCACCATTTCCCACCATCAACAGAATTGTAAATGTATAAGCAGGCCAGTAATTCTTAAATAATCTCTTTTCAATCTATTTTCTAGGTCAGTTGTTTTTCTAATGTGCTATTTTACATTTTTTTCTATTTTTCATTTTTTGACTCCATTTTATTGTTTCTTTCATGCCCTATGGAGTCATTAGCTTATACTTCATTGCTTCTAATTCTTAGGAAATTATTTTTTTAGGGATCTGTTGTTCCTTTTTCTCCATTGTGCCAATTCTACTTTTTAACCAATTATTTTATTCAATATTTTTGTGCCTCTTTTCCAAGTTGCTAATTCCACTTTCATAATTTTATTGCATTATTCTCACTTCTTTTCCTATTTTTCCTCTATCAATTTAATTTTACTTTAAAATATTTCATTTTCTCTCTCTTTTAAATGTCTCTTTGTTTAGCATTTCCAATAATTCTTTTGGGGCTTTTGTCCAATCTGCATTTTTCTTTGAAGCGTTGTGTGTAACTTTCCCACAGTGTTGTCTTCTGAAATTGTGTCTTGAACTTCCTTGTCACCATAGCAATTTTTCATGGCCAGGTTATTTTTTTTTATTGTTTGCTCATCCCCCCCCCCCCCCTTCCTAGACTTTGGATTTTATATTAGAATTGGTTTTTGCTCACCTCTGACTAGAGGGGAATCACTGTCCCAAGCTTTTGCACTATGCTGTTTACACAGTTATTTAGTTATTTGTGAGGAACTGTAAATTTTTAGTACTTTCAAGGTGATATAGTCCAGGAAGAAGTGTGATCACTGCTCTTGTGGTCTGTGTTCTGGCTTTACTCAGGAAAGATTTCTCCCCTTGAAACAACAAATGCTAGCACTCCTCTCTGCCCTAAAACTGCAATCCAAAACTGAGAAATAGACAATGAAATTGCCAAAAAAGTGCCAAATCCTGTGCCTACTGCTAGCACAGAGGTCCTCTGTAATAGCTTTCTGACCAGCTGTCTAAATATTTCAGTGTCTCTGGGCTGAGAACTCCTAAACCTGCTGTTATTGCTTGTCCCAGTTGCCTCTAAGGCTCACAGCTGGTGTCGCTGTCATGTGGGCTCTGGGCCAGCCCCCAACCCAGTGTCACAGATTTTGCCTTCCAATTTCCTAAATTATCTGGGGTTGGAAAAATGTCTCACCCTTACTTTTTGTTGGCTCTATGTCTCTAGAATTCAATTTTAAAGTTGTGTAGAAAGGAATGTTAGAAGATTTCAGCTGGAATGCTCACTCTTCTGTAGCATCCTGGCTTTCCACATATATTCTGATATTAACTCATAAATTAATACAAATGAATAGTTTAAGATTTTGCTATCTTAATTTTAATTTTTTCCCATGCTTATATGATTCTTGTTATTTCATTCCCCCCTTCCAACAGTTTTTTTAGTAGTTATTCTTTGAGCCTCCACAATAGACTGTAAATAACATTTTCCTCTACGTTTTAATTTTTTCTATTCAAAATCACATTTCTTTCATGTCTCCCCACACTAACCTCATATGGTTCTACTTATCTTTCTCAATATAAATCTTGTCTCATAGGTTTAGCCAAATATCAATATCATTGGTTATATAATTTATCAGCCTTCAACAATAAAAAGACATTTTAAAATATTTCAAGCCATGTATAACCCAAATTGCACATACTATTAACAGTAAATGCTGACTCCTCAATCCAACAAAGTTTAGTTGTCTCAGGATGATTGTCATAATTTCTGAAACATCCTCTTTAAAGATTTCTTCAAAAACAAGCTGGAATAGCACTTGTCATATTGTGGGGATTCCTGCACCAATTGAGATGAAATATTCCTTTTTCCTTATTGCTGTTTCTAAACTTTCCTTCAACCTCTATCATTAAATTATCTTTATTATTTTTTGAGGTTGATTTAATCTATATTTACCACCCAATCAGTATTCTGATTGCTGTTAACTGCACAATTCCTCCCTCCTTCCCATCCTTCCTTTCTCATTCCCATCTGTCCTTCCTTCCTTCCTTCCTTCCTTCCTTCCTTCCTTCCTTCCTTCCTTCCTTCCTTCCTTCCTTCCTTCCTTCCTTCATCCATTTCTCTCTCCCTTCATTCCTTCATTTGTTCCTTTCCCCTTTCTTCCTCTCATTAATTTCTCATTTCAATTTCATCTGAACTCTAAACAAAGATGTTCAAAACCTTGATCTTGCCACCATCTACAAGTTTTCTACTTCCATATCTATGAACTCTTGAATTCCTTTATCTGATCTGAATCTATTGTCATTTCACTTCTCTCTCTACTTTCTCACCATGACTTCCAATTTCATTTGAGAGATGCTCAAGTTCTTTCCCAGGCTATCACCTGTTGCCCTTACTATGCTTTCTCCTTCCCCATTTTGATCCTTTGGTAAACAATTGCGGCTCTACATTATCATCTTCTTTTTAGCCCTTTCTCTCTTTATCCTGTCTTGGAACTTGCTTCACCAAGCCTTATTCTTGGATTACCCCTTTCCTCCTACTTCTGCACTACTGAAAAATGATAGAGAAAAACACAAAACTCTACTGCCTGGGTCTACTGCAGATTTATGTTACATAACCTCAACTTGGACTTCACTGTGGCAAGTCAATCTTTTCATACTTTCTTAATCTTCCAATGCTGAGCATTTTCACTGGCTGTCCTCCATGCCTGGAATTCTATCTGTCTCTTTCCTCATCTATTCCTCCTGTTTCCCCTGACTTCCTTCAGTCCCTAACTAAAACCTACCTTTCATCATCTTCCTTAATGCTAATGTTTCCCCTATTTGTCTTCTTCTGTATCATATATATATATATACACACACATATATATATGCACATATATTGCACATGATTTCTTCCATTAGACTGTGAGCTCCTTGAGAACAGGGTTTTGTGTGTGTGTGTGTGTGCATGCATGTGCGTGCGTGCATATGTGTGTGTCTTTTGCCTTTTTTCCCTTTCTTTCCAGTACTTACCATAGTGAATGACACATGGTAGAAGCTTAAGAAATAATTGTTGACTGACTTTTAGTTTAGTTCACCTAAATGGCTGTAATGATTCCTTCCAGTTTTCAAGTTCTGTGATTCTTTTATAGGCAGTCCCTGGATTTTACTCAGCATGAAAGTAATATGTACAGAACTGTGTTTTAGGAATATCACTTTGCTAGTTGAGTGAAGAATGGTTTGGAGAGGGATAAACCATGAGCTAGAGAGACCTTTAAGAAGGATATTGAAATAAGCTAGGCCTGATGGGTGATGAGTGCCTGAAGTAGATTTATTTTTGCATGAGTGGAGAAATGGGTTCAGATCCAATCAATGTTCTACAATTATGACTGATAAATCTTTTCAACTTAATGCATATATCAAGTAAGAAAATGTATTTCCCACTTTTTCTTCTGACTCTTTTTCCATTTTTCTTTAGACTTTGTAAAGAAAATTTACAATACTTTAAAGAATTGATAAAATAAACAAAAACCTATTAATACTAATCGTCCTGAGAGTCAAGTACATCTTTCCTCTATGAAGCCTTCCTTTAGCTCTGCTTCTAGTTTGAGGTTCCTTTCCCTTTCAAACTTCTCAGTACTTTATCCTTGTCATTTCCTTTGAATTTATTGCATTCTTCCACGTATATAGCTATTTGAACATAGCTTTTCCTCTGAAAAGTAGATTGTAAGCTTCTTGAGAGAAAATTTTGAGTCAAATATAAGTTTGTATCTTTGAAGATAGTACTTGAGCATAAGAAGATATTAATAAATATCTGTTGAATTGGTTTAGTTGTAATTTAGGAATTACTAATTATATCTTGACTATTTTAAGAATAGTATTCACTACTACAAATTATATATTTATGGATGTGTGATCCATTGATTCCCAAAATATATATATATATACTAGAGACATAATATGCCAAAGACATGCAGAAAGTGGGACGTTCTCCAAGTTCTAGTTTAAATAATAATCATAAAGCAATAATGGTATTGTCAAAATGTTATTATGCAGGGTAACTTACATTTCTTAAATGCAAAATTAATATTTTCCAGCTAACAAATTTATTTCTGTAAAATTTTAAAAGTTATCCATGTCATAGTAGTAGCTTGTCTTGCTTTGTGATACAGAGGTTGCTATGGTAAATTCACATATTTTATTTAGTCCTGTACAGTAAATAGACATTGCAGCTGACCCAGATAGTGCAGTAGGTATTAAGACTATGTCAGCATTTCTATTATAAATATTTGTTTTCAAGTGTTTTTAACTTGGAAAATTTTAACTCCATACGAAGAGCTTATAACTAGCTGTGTAATCTTAGGCAAGTCACTTCACCTCTGTGAGCCTTTTTCCTCATCTGCAAAAGGATGATAGATGATTTCTAAGGTTCTTTCCAGCTCTTATGGTCTATGATAATAATGTCATATTGATATCTTTTTAAAGGTTCACAAAGCCCTTTTCTCATAGCCACTTGTTATCCCCATTTCACCAGTGAGAAAACTGAGACTCATATAAGCAAAGTGACTTGCTCCTACTCAAACAGTAAATGCTATAAGCATATAAGCAAGGTTTGCACTGAATTCTAGAGACTTACAATGCATTTTCCCCTTACAGCACATATGACTATCTAAGATTTTTAGCACAAACACAGCTGTTGCCTGAATAGCTCCTGCCCAGAAATATAGGACATACCAAAAGAAGGCATCCCTGACTAGGAGACTTGCTTAGTTTTTAATCATAAAATTTAGGGAAGTCTTTTCTGATCTTTTTTTGCCTGAGGAGGAATAGAGTTGAAATGTATAAGAACTAGGATTCAGCTAAGAATGCTTGATGAAATCTTGGAGTTGGACATTATTTATTTGATAAATTAACAGTTTTGGTAACTAAAAAAAAACTGTTCATTTAGAAGATATTTCCAGACCAGTTAAAACTTCATCAAAACAATTACTTGGTATAAATAACGATGTTTAATATTAATTAACTCAAGCTTTCATTGTGAAAATAGAAAATAGTTGTATAAACTTTAAACAATAGGGTGAAACCATCTATGGTCTTTTCATTAGAGGCAAGTGTAGCTTATTTGGGGAAATCAAGGACCCTTTCAAATAAATACAAGGCTCTGTTGATTATTGTTCCATGTGGATAAAGAATTAAAAAGTTTATTCTGTAAGTTAAAGAAAATAAAAATTATAATCCAGTGACCTCATACATTAGAGAATGTATTGGTGTTGAGACAGGACAGCAAACACGGACAGAAAAAAAAGGTCAATAGAGGTCCACCTATACTCTTAGGAAATCTGCACAGCCTTCCTTTCTGTACATGCTGCTTAAATTATTTTATTGCCAAGATTGGGAGTTCATTATGGGAAATATTTGTTTTGTTAGAATGGATCCAACCAGAGATCAGTAAAACTAATAGAAAAATTAAAAAAACCAATCATTTATTGTATCTACATGTCATCAAACTATTCTCTGAAATGGATTTTTATAAAAATTAAATGGACTTTAGACACCATTTTTTGTTTTCAGTAGTCAAATAGTCACGGAACTTTAAAACTCAAATGGATCTTAGAGGTATTATTAATTCAAATTCTCCCTTCTCACTTGCTCCTTTCATGTTATAGATGATGAAATGAAGTTCAGATGTCACAAAAATTATGAAAATCTTTTAAGAGAGCCTTTTGGAAGATGACCTTTTTCTTTTTTCATCAGCAGAAGACTTTAAGACAGACTGAAAGATTATGCTATTTCATTTTAGTGAACAAAATAGTCAACAAACATTTATTAAACACCTGCTATATGCCAGGTACTGTGTTAAGCACTGCCCCATATGGCAGCCATGAAATACAATTTTGATATAGCCATTATCCAGTTTTTCCCCACATTCCCTCACTCTACCAAGAACATTGATCTGAACATCAAAAAGTTAGGAGCATTTGTCTTATATCCTTGTAAACATCTGATATAAAATAATTTCCTTTTCAGAAGAAGCAAATGAGAAAGATACAGTGCTCTGTAAATTGTTGCAACCCATGGTTTGTTGAACAAATGAGTGATTGAAGAATGGATTATTTTTTTTTAATTATAAAAATACATTACTAATGGCTTCGGTACCTTTAGCAACTCTAAGGCCAGAAGCTGGAGACATGCTATCAGTCTAGTCTGCATTGGGAGAATTTGATAGAGTTTCTAAATTAGAAATCATAGATTTCTGATGTGTATATATATACACGTGTGCTAAGTGTTTGGAATTCAGAGAAAAATTTGACACAATTCTTACACTCAAGGAGTTTATATTCTTCTTAAATCTTTATCTCTTTCCTCTGGTATAGTAAAAAAAAGCAACCAAGAGTAAGAAAATCTGAGCTTTCAATCTACTTTTGAAGTTTGCTCAGTTTGTTCACAAAAATAAAGCTATTGGATCCCTAAGATCATTTCAAATTTACACTTAGAAAAAAAATCTAGATGTTTCTAAATTAACACTTTATTGCCTCCTATGATAATTATATGTTCAAAAATATTTAAAGCGCTGTTCAACCTGGCCTCAATCTATCTTTCCAACTTCATTACTCCCTTTGACTCCCTATCTCTTCATTTCTATCTTTTCTATTATTATAAAAAATAGCATTATCCTCTCAGCCCTTCAGGCTTGTGACCTAGTAGGCATTCTGGATTACCCACCATCCCTCATCCCTTCTCTTCCCCCATATCCAAGCTGTATTCATTATATAGTATTTTATATTATATTTTCATTATATATTCATTATAGGTTAATTATGTTTATATGATGTTTATATATTTTATACTTGTATATTTTATATATTTTAATATATTTTGTATTTTTATATTAACACATACATTATATTATATATTCATATATTTCACATCCTTACATTCTGTCATCCAACCCAGCTAGCCTGTAACTCGTATACTACAGTCTGTAATTTTGTATTACTTGAAATGTGTTAGAGAATTTCTCTCTTTCTTGAGATGCAGTTCAAGGACTCCTTCCCTCCTCATGAAGCCTTTCTTCATCCATCCCTCGATCTCTCAACAATTAGTATCTTCCCTCCCAAACTACTATTATTTAACTACTTTGTAGCTATTCTCTTTGTATTTATTCAGCATCTAACTATCTGTGTACTTTGCCTCCCCTGCTGGAATGGAAACTCAATTCAAGTAAGGATGTTATACAAATAAATTCCTTGCGTTTGTGTCACCAGCACTTAGCACAGTGCCTGGCACAAAATAGATACTTAATAAATGCTTTTTGGTTCAGTTATTGATTTGCTTATTAACTGCCTCATTTTGGGTGAACAAAATAGCAATGCAGGAATTATAATAGTTGGAAGTCAATTAAAGAAATTTGGAGTTTAATCCTCAGCCATCCAGTTCCTTTATGTCCTGTCATTTCTGGCACACGTGGTGTTACCAAGGGCATATTCCAAGGATGGGGCTCCAATTGGTTAGGCCCCCAGTACAACCCCTTCACACTCAGCAAATTGCCAAATGGAAATTATCCATATTAGAGGTCATGAAAATACAGGAACACCAACACATTGCTGATGGCATAGTAAATTATTCTAGCCATTTTGGGAAGCAATCCAGAATTACTCTAAGGAAGTGATTTGATTGTTTCCTATCCTTGACCCAAAGATCTTACTGATAAAAAACCCCAAGGAGGTAAGAGATGAAAGGTCCAACGTATATAAAAATATTTGTAGCATCAATTTTTTTTATAGTGCCAAAGAACTAGAAAAGTAGTGATATAATATGGCATATAGGGAGTCAGACTCCAAGACTAGAAAATCTGGGTTCAAACTCACATGTGGCTATGCTACCAAAGGCAAGTCACTTAACCTCTCAGTTTCCCCAATCAACTCTTGAAGGCAATATCTGTAGACTGAATGAACCTGCATTATTTGAGGAAATTTCCCCACCAAGAGTTAATAATGATGAAATAACAGGTCTCCACTCTTTCCAGTAGAAAAAAATAAGATGCTAATAAATTGGAAGATAAACAAATTGTCTTACATAAATGTATGAAGTATTACAATGCAATTGGAAATGATAAATATGATGAATATAGAAAAGCATAGGAAGAATGATGAACAACAAAATAACGTAAGCCAAACCAAGAAAACCCTCAGTGGCCATGATGGAAATGGAAAGAACAAATAAAAAATGGAAACTAAATGCTTTGTAATTATGAGTAAGCTTGGTGTTCAAGAAGAAATAGGACAATGCGCCTTCCTCCCTTTTTTGCAGAGGTGGGAAATATTAATATGAAATATTCACTATAGTATAGGGACCGTCAGAATGGGTTAATGTGGTTAGTTTTGCTGAATTGTGAGGTGAAATCTGAAAATGGTTTTGATATGCAGTTTCTCTCATTATTTGTGAATTTGGAACACTTTTTTGTATTGCTGTGAAAAGTTTACAGTTCTTTTTGGAACTCTTCATCATATCTTTGAATACTTATTTAGTAGGGATTGATTTTTGGTATTGAATTGTGTTAATTCTCTATGTATTTTGGTTTGCAAACATTTATTAGAGATATTTAATGCAAAGATTTTCTTTTCTCAATCCACTATTTTCCATTCTTATTCTAGTTGCATTGATTTTCTTTAAGGAAAGGCATGTGAGCTTTAATTAGAATTATAACTAATCTTGCTTGCAAGAATAAATGTTTAATTCCTTGGAGGCACTATGAATGCGATTTTTTTTTTTCAAAATCCTAATCTTCTGTCTTAGTGTCGGTTCTGAAGCAGAACAGTAGTAAGAGCTAGGCAATGGGGGTAAAATGATTTTCCCAGGGTCACACAACTAGGAAGTGTCTAATGCCAGATTTGAACCCAAGACCTCCTGACTCCAGGCCTGGCTCTTTGTCCACTGTGCGATCTAGTTGCCCCTAAATGTGAACTCTTAAAAATACAGATATCCCCTCCACATCATGACTTTCTCTGTCAAGGTTATGATGTATTATAGATTGCCATAAGAAATTAAATGGGAATTATTGGGGAGTTTTGTAGAAGCCACAGATGACAGGCAAAGGCCAGTAGGTGACAGAGAAAAGCTTTAGAAACTCAGAAATGCACAAATATATGTATAGTATTGTATATAACATCAACATATTTTATCTTTTAATACAACAGACATGCAAAATTTCTTTTTTAAAGTTAAAATAACTAAAAAGTTAATTTGTAAAAAGAACATGAAAATCAGCAGATGACACAAAAAAAAACTAGAAATGTAGATATCTTAAAAAACTTAAAGTGTACAAAATGCATGGAATGTTATGTATAAAATTTCCTATACAGCATGCCCAGTATTCTTGTCCTCAAGTTTGTTTCATTTTTAAAATGTTCTTATTTATTTCATAATTTTCATTTTCACATTCAGCATTTTAACCTAACATTGACCTGCATATATTGTGTGATCAAGAACATACTTGACCCAAATTTTAGAATAAGCTATTCTAAACATCCCAGAAAAGAAAAAAATTCAGACTTCTCCAGTGCTAAGAGAGTGTCAAAAAATGTTATGCGGATTTTTCAGATGGTGCTCTGTGATGTAGAAGGAATGCCTGTATACCCAAAGGGGCACAAAGCAGAAATGTATGTATTGACTTTGGGCTGACATTTAATTACAACAGTATTTGAAAGACTGAATTCTGGTCCTTCCATAGCCAGCCTAGGTATATTGTGTGTTTATAAAACTGAAAGGAAAGAGAAATAGTATAATCCAGACCAATCAAGAGTCAGATCCCTAAAGTTCAATTTAAATGCTTTAAATGTTATAGTTATAAATGTAACGTAAGAAGAGTTTGAACAAATGCAATTTCTTCCTTTGTGATAGTGCAAATGAAAATTAAAAGTGCTGGAGAACCTATGTTAAAAGGTACATTGCAGATAAACCAGCAAGTATGCACAGAAAATGAAAGTTTCCTCAGAACCTGAATATATTTTCATTTTAGAGTAGCATATATAGCTTAGGCAAAAAATGGCATTGGAAAATGTCTCTTATTTTGGTTTTGTTTTATCCACTTCACCTATGATACCAACCCCCCCCCAATAAAGACACACACACACACACACACACACACACACACACTAACCCCATTAAGTTCATTAACGTGTTTAAATAATGTCTTTAGGAAAGCAGTGGGGAGCAAATATGTACCATGGCACCATTCAGCTTTAACTCTCGGGTTAATATTAAACAAACATCCATGGCAAAGGATGTCTTGTTATAAGATTGTTTTCTGTGATTTCATGGGTCATGGTCACAATTTGTCAATCACACTTCCCCCCATTTTACAATGTGGAAATCAACCATTTGATGAATAAATTACTGAATGAAGGGCAACAATATATTTTTCAATAAAATATGCTGAAACTTATGGAAGTTCTTTTTAATAAGATGCTTAATAAATAAATACATTGTATCTTTAATGAATCAATAATAATGGAATGACCACAGTAAGAATTTGCATTTTTTCTTATCCTAGTCATTTGAAAAAAAATTTATAAAAGTAGGCAAATTGTTAAAAATTCACACAACAAAATATTGATGAAATGAACACAATGGATTGATTTTGATTGGATTAGAAATCAGGAGACTGGAATTCTAGTTTCAATTATCCTTATCTAGGTGACATCAAGAAAATCAGTTATATGCTTGATATTTTCTAAGATGCTTTACTACTGTAAGTATCATTTAATTACCATTTAACAAATTTTTATCTGGCATGCTTACTCTGAGGAGCCATAATGCCCAATTTAAATCATGCATTCTTTGCTCTCATTAAGAGTATAGTCTAGTGAGACATTTGATAGAACCAGAAACAATTATAATAAAGAAGTGACACATGACTAATGAATCAGAGAACTGTAAAATGAAATTCTGTGGGAAAACTAAGGGGGTCAGAATCAGTTTGGCAAGTCTTCAGGGAATAAGTAGCATTTGAATTCATCAGGAAAGTAAGAGAAAGTCCCAGATAGAGAACAATGTGAGAACAAGAAAATCCATAGAGAATGTTCAAGACATCCATTTTAGGTACATTTTGTCTGGCATCTAGAGCACGTAGAAAGGCTTATTATGAGCTGGAACAGTAGATTCATGTTACATATGGAGAGCCCAAATACCAAACCAAAGACTTTCAAATAACAGACAATTGGGAGTTACCTGTGATTTTTTTTTAGTGGAGAAGTGATATCAAAGAAAGATGATTCTGTCAGTGGTTAAAGGATTGACTGAAGTACAGAGGGCATGGAGGTAGGAATACTCACTAGAGAGCTATTCAATTATCTTAGCAAGTAAAAATTAAGATCTGTACTAGGGTGGTGGTGGTGGTGGTGGTGGAAGAAGTACACAAGAGAAGATGGATATCCACAAGAGATATTGTAGAAAGGAAATCAACATAACTTAGTGAACAATTGGAAATAGGATTTAAGGGAGAGAAAAGCCAAAGGTAATGAAAACTGGGTGATTTTCATCACAAAAAATGTTAAATTAGAAGGCTTTTGGAGAAAGATTATTAACTTTAGAAATGTTGAGTTTAAAATGCTAGTTGACTACTGCATTGAATATGTCCTGTAGGCAATAAGATAAGAGGGTTTAGAGCTTGGAAGACATGTTGAGCCTGAACATAAATCTATTTGCATCATCTTTATAGAGGTGGCAGTTGATGCCTTGGGATTAAATGGGAATAATCAGGAAGAAAATACAGAAAGTTTCTGAGCCATAGGAGGAAAACACCAATCAGAAAGGAGATAATTAGACAGAGGAGAAATAGGGAGGAGGAGAACCAGCAAAATATGACAAGGGAGGGGAGACTATCCAAAAGTTGGTCAAAATGAATGAGCTAACAGTTTGAAAAATGAAATGGGAGAATTCTAACCAAGGAGGAAGAAATAAAAAATTAATAAAAGATATTTTGCCAAATTATATGCTAATTAAACTGTTAAATTAAAATAAATCAGTAACCATTTATATGTATATGAAATTCCTAGATTAGCAAAATAAGAATTTAAATTATCCAATATCAGAAAAAAAAACTGGAAAAAACCTTAAATGAAATACCAAAGGGAAAAAGAAAATGCCACAGGACTAGATATATTTACAAATTCTATCAAGTATTCAAAGAGTAATGAATTCCAGTATTATACATGTAAAATATTATGTTACTGAATTCTATCTATTATACAAATATATACAAATATAATTTTGATAACTAAATTAGGGAGAGTCAAAATGGAGAAAAAAACTCCTATAGAACAATATTCCTAATGAATACTGGTAACATTTCAAATAAAATATTACCAAAAATGCTATAGCAATATCCTCCAAGGATTTCTACCAAAATTATATTTCCTCAATATTAGGAAAAATATAAACATAATAATGAATATGAATAACTAAAACAGAAAAATCTTATGATTATATCAATGGATGCAGAAGAGATTTTGATGAGTTACAATCACCATTTCTGCTAAAATTATTAGAAAACCAAGAAATAAACGGGCATTTATTTAATATGATAAGTAGTATCTGTCTAAAAACAAAAGCCAGAAGTACATTTAAGATGAAATAGAGGTCCTTTCAATAAAATTGGGATGAAGCAAGGTTACCTGTTATCACAATTACTTCCTTCTCAACTCTGACTCAAAGAATTCCTCTTTCCTTTAAGGTAAAACTCAAGTCTCACTATCTACAATTGTTTCATTAAAAAAATCGTATTCTCTATGCCTAACATGGTGCCTGCAACACAGGTGATAAAACGTTCTCATTGATTGAATGATATATATACCTTAAAAAGTCAATTAAAGTACAAGTCGATAAACTGGGAAAATAAGCATTTTTGGTCTTATTCGTCCTCTAGGACTTTGTCCTTGAAATCACTTCCTGTCTTTTATGTATCTGTACTCGATGTCTCTATTGACTGCTTCCCGTCTACCTTCAAACATGTGGAGGTATCCTCTGTACTAAAAAATGAAAGCAAAACAAAATAACTTTTCCCTCGGTTTTTTCACTCCATATATTTCACATTTCATCTCTGTCCTAACCTTTATTTCTCATCTTTTCCTTTTCACCCAACTCGTCCTCCTACCACATTCCAATCTGAGTTCTATCACCACCAAATGAAATTTCCCTTTCTAAGGTCACCAAGGATTTCCTACTTTGCAAATCCAATAATCTTTGCTCATTTGTTATCCATTTTGATGTTTTTTTAATTAACAAAAATTGTTTTCTCTCCCCTCCCTGCCTGTGACAAACATACATACAGAAATATATATACATATATATGTGTACATATATAGCTGCTTGATTTAACAAAATATGTATAGATGAGCAAAAGAAATTTCAGCATTGAGCAAATATAAATGTATGCATATTTGTGTGTATGTATATCTCACTCTAGATATTTAGACCACCTCCTCCCTGTCAGATGGAGAGTAGTATGGATAATTATCAGTCATATAGAATTGTGGTTGGTCATTCCTTTGGTTGGAATTCTTAAGTAATTCCAAATGGTTTGACTTTTTATATTTTTGCTCCATAAATTGTTCTCAGGACTCTCTTCACTTGACTCAGCACCAGTTAATACAAATCTTCCCAGTTTTCTCTGAAACCATTCTTTTCACTATTTCTTAAAGCACAATACTATTCTAGTATATTCACATGCCACAATTATTTCTCCAATTGTTTAACACTCCCTCTGTTTTCAGTTCTTTAACGAAAGTATTTTTGTATATTTGGACCTTTCCCTTTTTATTTGATCTTTTTGGGGTGTAGACCTAGAAGTAGTATCAATGGGTCATAGGGAATTTCCAGTTTAGCAACTCTTTGGTATAGTTCTAAATCACTTTCCTATGTAGTTGTAATAATTTGTAGCTCCACAAATGGTATATTAAAATATTTTTTATCCAATTGTTCTCCAACAGTTGTCATTTTTCTTTTTTTGTCATATGTGCCAACCAACCCAATGGGCATAAGATGGAACTTAAGAGTTTCTTCAAAGTGCTTCTGTTTTGTAACTAATCTGTGCCAGTGATGGAGGTTTATATTTCTTAACCAGGACCAAATTATAATTTTAATTATTATTGCTTTGTAAAGTATTTTGAAATCTAGTACTGCTGGACTTCTTCTTTTTTCATTATTTCCCTAGAGATTCATGATCTTCAGATAAATTTCATTGCTATTTGATTTGGTCCTATAAAGTAATCATTTCATAATTACTAATAAATAAAATAATTTCTGTAACATTGCCATTTTTATTATATTGACCACCCACTTATAAGCAAATTTTCTAATTATCTTAGTGTTTTTCAAGAGTATTTTGTGGTTGTATTAATATAATTCTCATGGCATATCTTTGGTACATTTTATTGCTACTTAAAATAAATTTCTCTTTTTACTTATTCCAGCTGTATTTTGTATGATTTATGTGAGTTTAATTTATACTCTGCAATTTTGTTGAAGTTGTTCATTGTTTTAATTACTTTTAAGTTGACTTTCTAACATTATTTTAGGAAATGCTTTGGATAATGCACTGATCTACACTTCCGTTGATGAAAATGCTTAAAGATACACTGCTTTTGCAATGATTTGTTCCTTGACCTACCAATTTTTTAGGATTAAACTGTTTAATCTTCAACTAATTTGGAATGCCTTCTTCAATGGTATTTTATTGAATATAATTTTTTTACTCCTTTCTGATCTGCCTTTTAAAATTTGTGAGCTTTTAATGTTTTAATATATGCATGGTTTTTAAAAATGTGCAATGTGCTTATACTTTATAAAGATGGAAGTACTGTGAAATATGTATATTCTATCTAACTTCTAAAATTCTATTTATGTTCTTGAGTATTTCTTTCTTAATTTTTTTATTAGATTTGTCTAGGTCTGAAAACAGTACATGAGATCCTTAGCTATTACAGTTTTACTCTCTATATCTCCCTCTAGCTTGTCTAGCTTTTTCTTTTAAGTATTTTGATGCTAAGCCATTCCATGTTTATGTTAATTATTGATATTAATTCATTGTCTTTGATAACTATAAGCAAAATGTAGCCTCACTGTTCCTTTTAAAGAAAACTTCATTGCTGTGCATTATCTCAAATTGTTTATTACTCTTGCACTTTTTAGTTCATTGGAATCATAATAGATTTTGCTACAGCCCCTTATTTTTAGCTCTTGGTGAATCTTTACATTTCAAGGGTCTCATAAACAATGTATTGTTGGAATCTTCTTTCTAATCAATTCTGCTATCCTCTTTCATTTTGTGAGTGTATTCATCCATTCACTTTAGAAGAATGAATGTTAATTGTATTTCCCTTCATCAGATTCTATTACACTTTTTTCTCTCTTTGGTCCTCAACTCATTTTTTTTTCTTTATGAGAAGATTGAAATTAAAGAAAAGAGCAGTAACCTAGGCTTGATGCAATCAATTTTGCACATCTGCCTCTTTTTCTTCTCTTTACCCAGACAATCCCCATCACAAAATCTTTATTTTTTAATATTTCAGTTCAGCCAAAACATAAACAAATTTTCTCTAACTCCTTAAAACTTTGTGTGAATCTTTATGTTTCAGGTGTTTCTTGTAAACAACATATTACTGGATGCTGTTGTTTAATTCATCCTGAAAAAGCTTTCCATTAATTCACATTCATAAATGATCATTAATTGTGCATTTTTTCTCCATTTTCTTATAGATATTTTGAGGTTATTACACTGAATTTGTGTTGAACATTCCCATCTCTATAATAGTTTTTTTAAAAATCATAGTAGTCTTCATTTGTTTACTAATCTTAAGAGTAATATTTTCCATTTTTCTGACTGTGTTAAGGCCAGTCTCTGTGCACTCTGGGAAGGAATTTTGAGGTTTTTTTTTTTTTGTGATTCTTATTCTTTGTGGCCCTATTGCTGCTTTCTTTTGGTTTTGAGATCTCAGATCAGATTTCTCCAGGATGACTTGTACCAGGGACCTGCAATCTTTCAATGTATTCACTTTGGTTTGATCTAGGATGAAGTCTGATACCTTCCCTTTTTGTTCTTTTATTGCAAGCTGCTCACTCCAGTTTTGGTGTGGATGACCCAAATATAGAGTTGGCCCTAGTTGGGACTTTGGTATACCAATACTGCCCATAGGCCCTTTTAATTAGGAGTGTATTGGGATATTCAGAGAAGACTAGCATCTCTGGTAGGAAGGCTTGCTAAATCTTTTTCAGGGGCTACTTATGCACCTTTGGTGTCCACCCACTGTAGCTCCAAGAAGGTGTAGCAGCCATATTCTGGATAAAACCATCTTGTGAAATGGGCTAAACCAGATTGAGGATAACTGACAGACCTCAAACTGGTTGGTGAATTAGGGTGATGTCTACTACAAATATATAAAGGTTTCCTCTGGTGTAATGGACAGATGAGAATAATTTGTTCCAATGGGTTTGAAGGTGCTTAAAGTAGGGACTGTGGAGTATTAGAGCTTGGTCAGATATTGAAGATTTCAACGTCATCCTCTTTATCCCAGGCCATTGCCAGTAGTGTTGACTTTTTTTGCCACTGGACTTTGATGACTCTGTAAGAGAGAGGGAGGTGGATGACTTTTTGCATCTTTGCTCCATTTAAATCCAATTTACATGAGTTAAGACATTACTCTATAATGTAAAGGACAAATGACAACTGTCCCCAGCTGGTTGCTTTCCAAAAAGCTACCAGGTTGTGCAGGGTCATAATAACTGAATTGCATACTATCCCTTGGCCCCTCAGCTTCCTGTCCTAATTATTCAATACAGATCAGAGTAGGGATGGGGCTGAATTTTAGACCCAACTTCAGGGTCAGAACCACATGACTGCTGGTAGCTTTTGTTTCTGTTTTTGTACTAATACCCAAACACAGGCACTAGCCTTGGACTTCCAGTCCCTATTGCTTCTATGATCCAGATCAGGGGTCATTACCAATATATCTATTGGTTAGCTTCTAATCACACTCCTTACATAGTGCTAGACTTTTTGGACCTCATAAAATCCAGATTCACAACAGCTCTTTGCCCTAAAGCACAACAGAAAGCCTCAGTTCATCCCCCGATCTAGAAGGTGCTGTATAACACCCCCTCCCATCTTCAGGGTCTATCTCTCTATTTTGAATTTAGTTAAAAAAAAACCAACTCACTGTTTTCCCCCCTTGGATTTCCCAATCGCTAAACAGTCTGCTGCTCTTCTTAGACCTTCTTTGGTGGAATGATGATGAGATGAAAAGCTGTGCTGTACATCTTCCTTCTATTTCATCATCCTAGCTGGTCTCCAAGTGCTTGGTCTTTCAAGGATCTCAAGGATGGTTGAGGCTACAGAGCTTCAAACTTGCCTATGTAAACAAGTGAGCAGGGGGAAAGGTGCCAAAGGGCTTCTATAGCCAAGAGAAAAGGTCACTGCCTCTTTCCAGTGAATTACTGGACTTTCTACATGCAAATATTGCCACTTAAGGCCTGAAAAGGGCAAAGTCTAAATGGGACTTTGCCTCAAACACTTACATAAATATTTCAACAGTGTAATGGAAGTGAAAGAGATAACCACCAGGGTCACCCATAACCATCAGTTGTAACTGCTGACTTCTCTTCAATTCTGAGAATGCCAAAGTCTCTCAAATATTTTTCAAATATTCTTTTCCAGATATATTTTCCAAAATATCTCCATTGGATAAGCACTAAACTTAATTTATCAGGGGAAAAAACATTCTCTTACTAAGTTCTCTCTGCTCGCAGTCTCTCCAGAAAACAGTTAATATTCTCTTTAGTGTGGCACTTAAATTGCTTCTTTTCCCCCAAGATTATGATCCTTCTGAAAGATAAAGTTTACATATCTCAAGTCTCTATACTTGTTTGGAGAGGAGGAAAGCTACTGAAGTTAGGTTATACTTAATTTTTTTTTGTTAGTAGAGATTGCTTGCTGGGTAGGGGAAGGTGGGAGGATGAAGGATGTACTCAGAAATGAAGATGGTGTTAAAGCAACCCAAAAAGTAGCAATGAAATTAAAAAACTACAACAATCATTTTCTACCAGTCAGTTTTTAGAACTAGAAAATATCTAAAAAAAGATCATTTGGTCTAATTCTCTGCCCTCAGACAGACAAGATTAGGCGTTAGAATGGATTCACAAATTTGGATCTGTGACTGCCCTTCTTTAAGGCTAGAAGAAAAGTCTTTCACTCTATGCCTTTTAACTTTCTCATATTTAAAGTAGTGATAATAATTCTAATGCTTTATTGAACTTTGAAGGCAATTATATCATTCAATTATTGCTACTACTCTAATCACAAAATGCTACCGCTGAAAAGAACCTAAAAATTAAGATAGTCTAGTCTCCTCGAATATTTCATGGGTAATGAAACAAAATTTGAGTGATTTGCACTGTTATTGAGGGAGAGCTAGATGGCGCAGTGGATAGAATGCTGGACCTCAGGTCAAGAAGGACTGTTCAAAAGTGGCCTCAGAAATTTAGTAGTTGTATGACTCTGGGCAAGTCACTTAACCCTTGTTGCCTCAATTTCCCCATCTGTAAAGTGAGCAGAAGAAGGAAATGGCAGACCACTCTACTATCTTTGTCAAGAAAACCCTAAATGAAGTTATAAAAAATAGGACATTGCTGACAAAACAAGTTATTGAACAGCAAGATCAAGTCTAAAATACCGATATCATGATTCCTAGTGCAACTCTGGCCTCTCCCAGAACCAGGCAAGTTTGATCACCCATCAGAATTCCAGAGGTGCACCCTGAGAGACTGGGGATACCTCCTCCTCTGCTCCCAGCTCAAATGCTCCCCATTATTGAGGCTTTTGACTAGCCACTCAGTTCCATGTTATGTCTTAGCACCCAGTAGGTTTTTTTTTAAAGTGTATTTTTCCAAAGATATTGCAAGAAAAAACATGCAAACATTTCCTCTCAAGCATACTTTCTTTTCACCATCTTGGTCTCTGGGGAAGTAGGCTCAAAATTTAGCTCAGTTTCTATGGCTTTGGTCCTTCCAAGTCCAGAAGACTAGAAGAAGCATGACTGAAGGTTAAGCTCTCATTTCGGTTTTGATTGCACGAGCCCAGAAGGTCACTTCCAAAGCGTGCTCCTTATTCCTTAGCGTCAAGCTCTGACACCGTCTGGAACTCCAGGGTTCCAAAGCACCTTCCAGGCCTCTCAAACTCACAATGTCTCGCAGGTTTCACTCACTCCACCTACAAATGGAAATTTAAAAAAATGCTTGAGAACTTTGAGCTTATTTATCTGGGATTTATCTGAGCTCGCTCAGAGCTGAATGAGGCAAAGAGAGGACCATGGGAGGAAGTATTTAAAGCTGATTTGTTTTTTGGAAGAGCCAGAAGTGAAGAGACTTCACTTCTTCATGTGGTTAGCTAATGGAAATTACTTGTAAAATGTCCATGCAGGCACCTCAGGCAGACACACTTTCTCTTACTGGTCATCCCAGGCTTGTGTCCTCAGGAAGGTTGCATTAGCTGAGAAGACTGATAGGGTGTACATTTGCCAGGCCCCCCGTTACACAAGTCTAATGCTCAAAGAACTTTAAATATCAACGGAATCAAGTAAACAACCAATTGCTAAGCCCTCACTGTGTTCCAGGTGTGATAGAGGAATGATCCAGAGACTTTGTTTTTTACACTGAAAAAGAATCTCTGCTCTCAGGGATTCGTAGTCTAATGAGGGAGATAATATACTAGTAATTATGTACAAATAATATACACACGGGAAAAAAAGTGTGTGTGTGTGGGGGGGGGGTCATTTCTGGGGGAAGACACTAAGTTTTTTTAAATTTGAAAATGTTTATTTAATTAATTAATTTAGAATATTTTTCCCTGGTTACATGAATCATATTCTTTCTTTCCCCTCTTCCCACCCCCTTCTGTAGCCAATGAGGAATTCCAATGGGTTTTACATGTGTCATTGATGCAGATCTATTTCCGTATGATTGATATTTGCACTCGGGTGATTGTTTAGAAAGACACTAAGTTTTAAGGATGTATGGGAAGAGCTTCTTTAAGAAGATAGGACTTGTTGCTGCATCAATTTCCCAAGGATATCAGGGAGAAAGGAAAAGAGCCTATACATCCCAAAATATTTACAGCAGCTCTCTTTGTGGTGTCAAAGAACTGGAAATTAAGGGAATTGATAGAAAGGGAGAGATCTAAGACTATGCGAGAATAAAGATAATAGATGGTACAGTTTGCTGAAGAAGAGACGGAATAGGATCATTTTTAGTCATGTTGAGGGTTGAGCCTTGGCAAAGGGAAGAGTAAAAAAGTGTAGTGGCAGAAGCCATCTGAGTAATGTGAGATAAGGAGGAGAGGATAAAAGAAAGCTCAGTAAATAGCCTCAGTTGTTTTTTCCAGTGAAGTATGAGCCATGAATCATAGCTGAGAGATATTGAAGGGTTGAGAAGAGGTGGAAGGGTTTGGAAGAGTCACTGTGAAGAGTGGGATAGTGAATTGTTTAGGAAAGTGTGAAAGGATTGCCTTGCTGCAGGGAGGACCTATTTGAAATCATGTAACCTAAATGAGTAATGGACCCAGTTTAGCTTTATGCAATGGTATTGTCAGTGGGAATAAAAGTAGTAGATGAGAATGAGGCTTGGCAGGGCATGTTCAGGGATTGGATGAGAAGAAAAGGACCCATGAGATGAGGACAGGGTAGAGATGAGCTGCTCAAGATAAGAAAAGGATAGGCTAGTCAGAGCAGGGGGAATGGCCTGAGGGGTATAGGGATTGTAGATTAAGGTGAGGGTGAAGAAAAATGAGGCTGCAAGGCAGAGGGAAAAGTGGAATGATAAGAAATTGTGATCAGATGAAAGAATTTCAATGTTCAACATGGAAGTGATTTTATTAAATATACAGGTATAATTCAACTAATGTCTCAATCAATTTGTGATAAAATTATGGACCACTAATAGTGTTTAAAATACAAGTATACCTTGTGTAAACATACCTTACATTTCATACAGTAAACCTTCATAGTGACCGATGATCAGACAGCTAAGCGATCTTATGAGTCTGGCTGTCCTTTGCAATGAATGAATGGAAAATCATTTATTAAATGCACACCGTATGCAAAGCACTGTGCTAACCAAAGAGAATATAAATTGAAAAGCAAGGCAGACTGCTCTCAAGGAGCTCCCATGATAATGGGGAGTGGACAGGTTAAAAAACCAAAAAAGGACACATAGAGGATGTTTCAGCTGTAATTTCCATGGTCAATATCGTTGTGGCAAAGTAGATGATCTTCTTTAATGTTTTTTAAAAACCAATAAAACCAGATTCATTTCTGATGTTGAATTAACTGATAGTGACAAGAACATTGGTGCCAAGAACTTTATTTTGGGGGCTATTGAGGAGGCAGGGGCTGTAGGAACTCACAGCAGTTGTCAGGTTGCGTTTCTACAAGTATTGATTCCCTTTATCATGATCAGTGGAATAGGGGTGGGTTGGAAGCAGGGCTAGTGACTTTGGGAGAGGAGATGTTATTATTCTGGAGTTTCTTGGGCTTAGGGTCCTGGACTGTCTCCACTATGGCCTTTGGAGAGACCATGCTAGGGTATGACTTGCCTGGCACATATTTCATCCTTTTCCCCCCTCATGATGCTTTGCTGTTTCACACAGTCTAGCTTGTCTGCCCTGTGGATGGCATTTGTTTGGCAGATGTTTTGGGGGGATGCCTGGTCCCTTCTCCATAGGGGATTTTTGCCTAGATGGTAGGGGACTGAACTGAAAACAGGGCATTGTTTCACCTACCACCTTGCTTTTATGGAACCAATTAAGGACCTTTCGGATAGGCATATCTATTTTAGTCGGTACACTCTTCAAATCCACATGTCTAAATTTAAACAAAGAATGGGGAAAACTCCACATTCACTGTGCAGAACTGACTCATATTAACCAAACAGAAAGTTACTCAATGATGCCAGGTAGAGATGTACTTACTGCTTTTACCTTGAGTTTTCCCCACTGAATTCAACAGCGCTCCGATGAAAAACCTCCGAAGCCTGAGAAGATGAATGTTTCAAAATAACGGCCATCTTTAGCTCACACACAGCTTTCAGAGACTACTCAGCTTTGGTTCTAACATTCTGAAAGCGAAAAAAAAAGCACTTGTGTACAGTCTATATAGTATAAGACTTGTGGTTCTGTTCCCTGCGTCTTGGAAGCTAGAGTTAAGAACTGCCCAGGTTTAGAAAATCAGAGCCATCATGGAATTATGAAAGGGAAATTAACAGTAAGGTTCTTCAAAGGAATTTGTTTTTGACATATGTAAGATGAAAGCAGAACACTGGAGAAAATATGTCTATTATAACCTCCCTGTTAATTGCTAAAAGCCCTAATATTAATTCATTAAAAGAAAACAGTTTGCCTAGATGCAGTATTCATATTGTATTCTGCTCAGTGAACTTCAGGTAATGAGATGATTTAACTATTTTAAGAAGTGTGATTGTAATTATCCTCATTATGGCCACTCTCTTTAAATGTGTTATTTCCTCAAGCACTCTTTTTAAAATGTTGGATTGTATTCTTATTAAAACAATCTTGTCCAGGTTCTCATTTAAAATGGATCTTGTTTGAATCCATTGTCCCAGGACTAAATTGGAGTTAAAAAATCACACATAATCTAGAACATTTTCTGAGACTGTTATGTGCTGTTATATTACTTGCAAATAACAAAACAAAAACAAAAATAGAAACTGCCAAGACCTCAAAGTCTTTCCAGCTGTGTTAACAAGAAAGCAGTGAAAGAAAAAGTGGCCTGCCACATGTTCTGTCTTCTCACCAGTTTTATTTGAACCTAAAGGTTATTTTCTGTCCAGGTTTATGGCAAAGTAAATAACTGCCTGATCACTTCTTTGTCAACTTGGACAAACCTTGTTTGCTAATTTTGCAACACAGTAGCTGGCTAACTATGCAAACATTCCCAAAATGCAGAGTAGTTTGGAGGTAGGATGACTCTATGTTCTATAACTGCCTCAAAACTCCCTGAATTTTATTTCTGTTCCCTGTGAATCGTTTGATTGGTGATGGGGGGGGGGGGGTAACAAAGAAGTTTTAACTTGAGTTTTTTTATTCTGTACATTGAGGATAATCCCCAAGCACCCTGACATTGTTGTGATGAGGAAATATAGTCTTGCTTAAAAGTCCTTTGGGAGAGCTGCCATTTCACTAGTATTTATGCCATCTACATCAATGTAAGATTATAGTCCCTTAATAGTAGTTATAGCAGAAAAATTCTGCCAGTCAACTTTCTGCTCATGAATCTTTCTGCTCTTAGCTAGGCTAGTCTTCCAATGACACAGTCCACTATCCGGACTATAATGTTAAACCTTCCGGGCTTAGTAAGACCTTACAGAGTTTATATTCCATTGGCACAGCCTTGGAGAACTTAGGACAACGTTACTTCTACACCATGATGAAGTAGGAGAGTCTTACTATCAGATCTAATAATGGAGATAATTAATGGGAAATTCTCCCCAAACTAGCATTTACATTTAAAATACTTTATTTCTCTATAGTATGAGAACAAGCAAGATAGTGGGGGAGAAATGGATTTGGAGTCATAAGACCTGGATCCTAGCCCTATCTCTGCTACTTTTTAGGTTGTGGACCTTGTTTTCCTCACCTATAAAATGAGGATAGTAATACCCGTGTTACCTTACTCACAGGAATTAAGTAACTGGGCTTTGAAATATTGGAGTATCACCATCATCATTATCATTGTCATCACATTCATTGCTATCATCATAATCATGATAATCATCATAGTAATCCCTTTTATCTCTATGAATTATTAAAAAAATAGCACAACTCAAATAGAAATGGAAATGGTTGGCTTACCAAAGAGATTAAAGAAAAAGGAAAGGGACTTATATGAAGAAAGATGTATATAGCAGCTCTTTTTTGTAGGGTCAAAGAATGGAAATTGAGAGGATGCCCATCAACTGGGAAATAGCTGAATAAGTTGTGGCATATAGTTGTGATAAAATACTATTGTTCTACAAAGAACTGATGAACAGGATGGTTTCAGAAAAACCTTGGAAGACATATTGTACTGATTGGAAGTGAGGAGACCTGGGAAAACTTGTACACAATAACAGCAATATTATAATAATGATCAACTTTGAAAAACAGCTGCTCTGATCAATACAATGATTCAAGGCAATCCCAAAGGTCTCAGGATTAAAAATGTTATTTATATTCAGAGAGAGAAGTGATGAACTTTGAATACAGATTGAAGCACATATTTATTTACTTTACTTTTTTTTTTAATTTACTCTGCTTTTTTCCAACATGGCTAGTATGGAAATATATTTTGCATGACTTTGAATCATTAATTGATATCACATTGCTTGCCTTCTCAATGGGTTGGAGAAGGATGTAAAGGAAGAAGAAATTTGGAATTAAAAATTTTAAAATAAATATTAAAATAAAGTATATTTAAAACTTAAAAAAAACAAAATTTTGGCTAACATTGTAAAATAATAGTATAAGATTCTATTTAAAATTTAGAAGGTTTATGATTTCTGTATTGTTTCCTCCTTGGTAGAATTTAGTTTAGTTTTCTTGTGCAATTAGAGCAAGAGCAAAGAACAAACAAAAAGATAACTAGCATTGAAAAGATGAAAATCTCACTTAATACTCTAAATCCTGCCTGAAGAAACACTATAGGCTAAGTCACATGTAATAGCCACACAGAAAAAAAAAAGTGTCCTGAAGAAGCATTTTTCAATTATGTAGGCTAATACAGTTGAATAAAGGCAAAGGAACTCTTGCCTTTTTTAGAAGCATTTAATATTGGTTCATGGACAAGCTTTAATCTATACTGAAACATTAGTTTGAATCAGCATATACAGTTTTGAGTTGATAGTAATAGTAAAAGAGAAAATAATTTCCATGGAAAATAGCAAAATGATTCAACTTGTGACCAGAGAAAATGATAAAAACAAAAATTTAGAAAATTTAGAGAAAAGAAATGCAAAATCTCGCAATCATTGAGATCTGCCCTCCAAATAGAATAAAGTTCTTTACCCTATCTGACTCTCATTTGGCTATAAGCAAATCCTTTTCTGAGTATTAGGTGTTTGATCACAAGATTCAAATCCAACTTTGGGTTCAGTCCTGATGAGAACAAGAGGTTATCACTGGGAGCTATTGCAAAACAGTCTTGATAATATAAGTGTAAGGTTCTTTTTGTGAGTGTGTGTGTGTGTGTGTGTGTGTGTGTGTGTGAGAGAGAGAGAGAGAGAGAGAGAGAGAGACAGAGAGAGAGAGAGAGAGAGAGAGAGAGAGAGAGAGAGAGAGAGAGAGAGAGAGAGAGAGAGAGAGAGAGAGAGAGTTAACTAATTTAGATTTCATCCTGCCTGCATATTTTATTTTAGGAAGTCACTAAAGTTAGGAATTTAGGATGGGATCACCAGGGTGAAAAGTGAGCAAATAATGTTATCATGCATTCTGTTTTTAGGTGCTAATGTTAAACAAGTTACATAAGATTAACCATCAAATTACTTGATCCTGAGATATCAGTCTGGAATATGTGTACTGATCCCTTAATGGTTCCTCAAACCTTCTCAAATGGAATCTCCATTTGCTGGATATGGTGTCTATGTTTTGGGGGAACAGTTGCATTGTTAGATACCATGGGCAGAGGAGAGAGGAAGAATGAGGAAAGGATCACTTCACCTAAGGTCTGGCCATTTTTTAAAGACAATAGGGTCACCCCTTTGATTCACTCAGGAAAGGTATTCACGTTTCTTAATGAATACTCTTCATCTGTGATCAACTGAGTTGGGAAAAAGCCAAATCCTCACTTGGGTATATTTTATATTATGAAATTCATGAGTTCAAGGACTCTATGCCTTATTCTTTTATCTCCCATAGTGTCTTTCATAGGACCTTATACATAGTAGATGATCAGAAAATATTCATTGGTTTCTCCTTATGTGGAGACTAGTATTTAAGATTTTATCACACACATTTGTTTCTTTATGATCTTCCCTCAAATTTTTCTTTTCATTCATACTCTTTTAAGTGTTCATGCATATTCTGCATCAGATCACCTTTCTACTCTCAAACTTAAACAAAATCAAGGTCACAATTTCCTGAATTTGCTTTACTTGAAAATAAAGTAGTATGGCTCTTTTAACCACTCAATTAGAAATCTGCATTAGTAAAATGATTATAAAATGAATTTAAAAGTCCTGACTACTATCCCTAGATCTGTATTTCTATTAAATAATTGCATAATTTAATATATTAATATTAATAATATATCAATAATAATAACAGTGTAGACTATTTTAGTTTCTTAAATAACTATCTCTGCCCAATCATGCAAACCAATTTGAAAAAATTGATTGAATAACTGGATAATTAGAGAAATTTAATGGTTAGTTATTTTCAAACATGCTTGCATGTGAAGATTCAGATTTTGAATAAGTCTTAGGTGTTTCTTTTGTAAAATATATTTTCCCATACAAAGGAGGTATAGCTCCCTCCAAAATATTCATCCAAGGAAGGCTCAGGGGCAGCTATCTTATCCCCCTCCCCTCCCAGCTACACACTGACTTCATCATCATCATCCCTCTGGAGTCTCATCATCCCACCAGAACACATCAATTCTGAAACTCACATTTCCTCAAGCTCTTGAGGTTTTTTCATCTCTCTGATCAGAGTGGGTAGAGATTAGACGATAGAGAATTCTTCCCAAATCCTCAATTAAGGATGGTACCCTGGGTCTTTATATCATCATTTCCTACAGGGCTATCTATACTTTGGAGTTCCTTACATCCACTTCCTTCCCTTCTCTTTTTCACCTTTTTTAAAAATGTATTTTCTTTTATGTGTTTGTCTTAGAGACAGCTAAGTGATCTTATAGTGGACTACAGAATGAGGAAAATCTGAGTTCAGATATGTCCTAACTAACTTACATTTAGTAGTTATCACCTAACATTTGCCTCAGTTAGTAAACACCATGTAAATGCTTATTCCCTTCCTCCTTCCCATTAGAATGTGATTTTCTTGAGGGCAGAACTGTCTTTTCTCTTTGTTTATTCCCATCAATTAGCCCAGTGACTAGTACATAGTAGGCACTTTATGAATGTTTATTAGTTGACTGACATTTGGCACCCCTTCTTTCACTTATAAAAGCTACCCCAGGAAGATTTCCCTTCCCTTTCTTACCTAGAGTTTTGAAAAGCAAATCTGTCTACAGGAAGAAAAAAACACGTATTTATTAATGGAATTCTCTATATGAGATATTTTTACAAATATTGTGTCATTTAAGCCTCATAACAACCCTTCCAACCAGGTGCTATTATTATCCTCATTTTATAGTTGAAGAAACTGAAGCAGACAGGTTAAAGACTTCTTCAGGGTCACACAGCTGGTAAGTGTCTTCCAGGCCCAGTGCTCTCTTCACTGTACCATCTAGCTGTTTGTTTATATAAATTAATCCAACTTCCCTTCCTCTTACTTCTTAATCTTTGCAGCCTGCCTTCTGATCTCATAATTCATCTGAAACTACTCTCTCTGAAGTCACAAATGATTCAGTCTCTTTCTCCCTGTCTCTGTCTGTTTCTATCTCTCTCCAACCCTCTTTTCCCTATCTAGAATTTTATTTCATCTTTGCAGTCCCATCCCCACCACAGTCTTAGGAAAAGGAAATAAAAATAATTTCATTATTTGTATGCAATCCACTTATGCTCTGAAGATACTTATCCCAACTGCCATTTTCAAAGACAAGTCAGATTCCCAGATTTAAGTTGTCTACATTCCACCCCCTAAGCCTTCTAGGGGCCACTTCTGAAGGGCTATGGGTGATTTGCTAATACCATTGATTTATTCATCCCAAGATTGTCATTTAGAAATGTGATCTAAACTAAAATACCCTTTTTTGAAGGAATATTTATTAAGATTATACTGTAAGAAGAGTTTGTACAAAATACCCCCCCCAAATCTGTGATTAACTTTCCCACAAGTCCGAATAGACATGTAGCAAAAGAATAAATCAGAGATCCTAGCTGCTGTGAGTCCTTCCCTCTCTCTTACCCCCACCCTCCACCCCATTTGTGAGGTACTCAATAAATTTCTCTTGAGTCTGGTGAATCTGTCTAGTCAGTCTTTGGCTCTGAATGTAGACACTATTGTCAGCACTTTCAGGGATGCCATTACAGGAAGATCGAAGCTTCTTCTCTTCTAGGGTATGATAGGAGGACACTTATAGGAAGATGAGAGTCCAAAATCGTATCATGTCACTTCAAAGCAAAAGATACTCTTCTGGTTAAACTGAGTGGGGGGGACATGGTGGGATGGGAGTGGAAAGGAGCTCTGGTCAAAGTTCAGTCCTCCAATCTTTCTATCCCTCTCCCAGGAATTTCCTTCTCAGGAGGACTCAGCTAAACTGTACCAATTTCTGGGATAACATTTTCACATTAATTTAAAGTCTTTATACCTGACCTGGGAGATAGAACTAAATCTCCTAGCCAATTGGAACAAATCTGTAATCTGACATAATTTCTCTTATCAAGTGGATTTTAAAGTCCCCACTTTGTCTTAAGGCTTAAGATAGAAATATCTTCTTACCTTGTTAATATACAAGACTAACATGAGGTTGGGGTGGTTTTGACATTGACACCTTGAAAAGTTGGGAAGTACCTTAGAATCATTTGCTGAAGAAGACATTTTGACTGAGATACATTTATTTAAAACATCAGAGAACTGAGTTTTTGTTGCATAATCCATAAGACAAATTAAACCTCCTCTGAATTTTAAATATACTTATCTATAAAATATCTCCATACACATTGAATTACAAATATGAAGTAATATAATCAAGTTTAATGTTACATTTTTAGTGTTGGGTGTAGAAAATTGCTGCTTTGAATTTGAAATGTAAATAGATATGAATTTTTAATGTCTTAAAATGCCCATCATTTCTAATTTTGTTTATATATAACACAAACAGAAACTGAATTTGAAGCAGTAAACACAGTTAATTTAGTTGACCAAAAATGCATTTTTCTCTTCCTTTTAGCTAGTGAATAGAAAATGACAAAAAAATTACCCCATGCTATCGAGACACCAGTAGATTAGATAGTTGATATAATTATTTAAATAGACATATTAAAGATATATACCATTTACATACTTATACACATATATTTATACTCATTTCTAGGACCTGCAAGGTTGGAAATTATATTGAAATGATCGATACACTTACTTCGTATGAATCTCATTTCACTAGGAGTTGAAGCTTAACATTCTTCCTCAATAGTAAGGTGATTTGGGGTCTTTTGCACATTACAAGTTCTCAAACCTGTTGCTTGTATGATCTCAGAAAGGTACTGATGCCCAAAGTCTCCATGACAGATATCCTAGCTTTTCCCTACATTAAATGGAGCTCAAACTGTGTATCTAGCTAGGTGACTGAGAATGTGCTCTTGAGCTCCATTCCTTCAGGTACAACTGTGTGCCGGAACTATAGCAACTGAGGGCAAATCATGATAGTAGGACTATTTAAGGGGGTAATGGAGGCTCCTGAAGCAGTCACATAAGCTGCATTCCCAAAGGTCATGGAACCAATCATTGTCGTGTGCTGTAGTGTTCATCTAGATAAATATCACTCAAAAGGCACAGTGAAGGAATCTGATCGAAAACGACTTACTTTAGGACTTTGCATCATCTATTGCTTATTTCTTTAAGCTTGAAAACCTCAACCTATTTTTAACAATATCATACTGGATCATTATTTTTTTCTTCTCAGAATTTCTTGGTCACTTTGACCTGCTTTGAAAAACAATCGCCATATTGCTTTCTATATCCTGTGTAAATCAGCCTAAAAAATTCTCAAAGTTGAATGGAATGACATTGCAGGGACCTCCCAGGAACCATTACTGGAGGCACATTCCATCTGGAAAAGGGAACCAATATAAAGTAATTATATCACATAAATAAAAAATAAACTAATTTTATCACAGTTTAATGATGAAGCCTCTTTAAATAGAAATGGCATTATACTTTTCACTGAAAGGCTAAATTTCTTTCTCACTGTCCAGAATTTTAATCATTTACTATGAAAGTCTTCTAGATACCCTGCCATGCTTCCTTTGTGACAAACAGTTATTGTTGTGAGATAAAGTTTGTCAGTCAACAAGCATTTGTTAAGTACTAGAACTTGCTTTCAAGGAGCTCAAAATCTGATGGGAGAGACAACATGCAAACAACTATTTAGACAATTTCAGGAGGATGGCACTGTGATTAAAGAGGACTGGGGAGACTTATTCCAGGAGGTGGGACTTTAGCTGAGACTTGAAGGATGCCACGGAGGTCAGGAGGTAGAAATGGGCAGAGAGAGCTCCAGGCACAATAGCTAGTCAGGGGATATGCTCAATTAGGAGAAGGAGGATCATATATGAGGAACAGCAGAAAGGATGGTGCCATTTGGATCAGAATATGTGGAGTAGGAGGGAGTAAGATGTAAGAACACTGGAAGTGTAAGAAGAGGCCAGGTTATGAAGGACCTTAGAAACCAAATAGAGGATTTTGTATTTGGCCATTTCAGGAATAGGAAACCACTGGAGTTGATTAAACAGGGAAGGTAATGTAGTCATACAGAGACAACCCATAAAACCATTTTCTATCTGCATCCAATGTGGGCTTCTTTGATTTCTCTACCATGCTCTCACCAAACTCATCTAATAAGGCTAAAGGTGTGAGTTCTTGCTCACACCTTATTAAAAGTGTCTGATTAGAGGATGAAGTCCCAAACTCCCCCATTTAAGGAGAGGAGTCAGGACAGACATGTCTTTAGACACTTCTTCATTTTTCATCCAGCCGCACTCATTTTGGACTTGTCTCTACTATGACTCCATGTTAGGTACTATCCCTGCTCCATGTTTTCAGCATTATTTTGTGTTGGCTTCTCCACTAGATTGTAAGCTCCTTGAGGATGGGGACCATATTTCTTTTTTTTTATCTTCTATTTGTATTCCTAGCACTAAGCACAGTGCCTAGACATAAAAGGCACTTAATAAATAAATGTTTATTGAATATTGACCTGTGCTTTATTTTACAGCTCAGGACAGGATGGACTTGAATGAAGAGACTAACCAAAAAGCTATTTATGTAGTCCAGAGATGACGTGATAAGAGTTTGCACTAGGATAGTGGCAGTTTCAAGGGGGAGAAGGGAGCCTATATATAGAGAAATGTTATAAAGACACAAACAGAACTTTATAAATGATTCAGAATGGGGAGTTAGAGTGAGGAGTTGAGGAGAACAGCTAGATTGAGGACTTGGGTGACTGTTGGTAGCCTCTATAGTAGAAGGGAAGTTATAAAAAGAGGAGGACTTTGTGAGGGAAAGAATTTGTTCAGTTTTCTGGGCATGCTGAATTTAAGATGTCTATAGGCATCCAATTTAAGATAGCTAATAAATGGTTGAGATTTAAGACTGGAAAACTGAAGACAGATTAAGGCAAGACAAATAGGTCTGAGAATTATCAGCATAGACATGATAAATGAATCCATGGAAGATGATAGTAAGAGAACCTTGGGAGAAAACAGGTATGTATTGGAAGCCAATTTGAAATGGCTTATTGGTTATTTAACTTTCAATACGAGCTTTGCAAATCTTGCTACAAATTAGGATTTGATTTAATATTTTATTGATGTTAGACTTAAGAAAGTGATGGAGAAAATGTTAATAATGCAAATTAAATTTAAAGGTATGCCTTTCCCACATCTCCCCCACTTGCAACGAAGAACCATTTGCTGGACATTTTCTAACATATCAATGGGGGAAACCCACAGTTACAAGTGAATATTTGGTAAAAGAAGCCTAAGTAGATGTAATCAGATATATATGAGAGGAGAGTTAAGAGAGAGTATGGTCACAAAAATCTAGGGAGAAGAGAGTATCAAAGGAAAAGTAATCACCAGTTTTATAACAGTTTAATCAATAACTCAGAGGCTATAGAAAGTTCAAGAAGGGGTGAATATGGAGGAAAAGTTTGGCCAGACAATTGCTCTTAATCTCCTTTTCCAATGATTAAGGGGAAGAACAGATTGTTTGCAGACCATGTCTTTCTTCTCTTAGTCAGGGCTTCAAGGACATGACTTTCTGGCACAGACTTCTGCCCCAACTCTCATTTGGAGATGAGAGATATACCCAAGAAGTCTTTGGTCTAAGGCACTTGTTTAGTTACAATAGCCTTGCAGTGAATTAGTTCTGGTCCATTTTAGGAAATAAAAGAAATCATATTCATAAGAATTCTTTCACAGCTGACTTAGTCTCCAATGCAGAATAAAATTCTCACTATTTTATGGAGAGATGCATACTTCCATACTATTCAAATCCTGTGAATACCAAGCTACTGCTGGTGCCCTCCATTTGAACTCTCCCTTGCATGCAAATATATATTTGTACATGCATCACAAATGTTATGATTTATAACACATGGATGGATAAAAATAATTTATTAAGCACTTACTATGTGCCAAGCACTGCACCAATCCCTGGAGATACAAACACAAAAGCAAAGATGTTCTTAAGGCACTTACATTCTGACAGGGGCAGATGGAATTGGGGAGTTGTGGTCTTGGAGGGATACTTTGGTTTGGAAAGTTAAAGAAATGATGATTACAGCCATGTTGGCATAAATTGACATACTCTTTCCAGGAGCAATGACAGAGTTGATTTTAGTTTCGGTGCTAGAAAGGATAAGGGTGGTAAACAAGGGATATGTATGCAGTGATTTATAAGAATTCCAAGGAAAGAACTGAAACCAAGAACTAGATATACTAAATATATCTATAGATGGGAGATTGAGGCAAGAATTTATTAATCTAGACACTGAGGTCAAAAGTGAGGAGTTCCAGGCAAAGAAGAATTAAGATATGAATACATCTTATATATGATATGATATATATGAAACAAAAAACCATGAAAAACATATGAAAAAAAGAAATAATTTAATAAAAATAGAAAACTATTTATATATGTATATTTATTAAACATAAATAAGTTCATATATAAATATATGTAAGCTTTCAATTGCACTAAAACTTGTTACTGTGTGGATATGTATATAGTAGTAGTAGTAGTAGTAGTAGTGATAGTAGTAGTTGCCAACAAATAGTAGTAGTCTCTTGGTAACCAAGGATGACGATTCTTTGTGCGTTTTCATCTATGGTGTATAGATGAGTGTGCACAAAGACACTTGTGTATGAAGGAGATTTAAGTGGAAAAATTTGCCAACAAATAAATAGATTGCAATTACAGTGACTTCACTTTTTGCAGTTATTCAAAAAGGTCAGACACAGCTAGTTATCTCTAGCCTCAAAATCAGCATCATAGACACCCACAGAAACCTCTCTCCCCCAAACCACATGAATCACGTGACATGGCAAAATATTTTAAAATAAATTAATTAATTAAAAATATTTCCCTCTCTTTTTCTTTATCCATAAATAAAGTCCTCATCTCCATGGCATGCTGAACAATGACAATCTGGCCTCAAGTCTTTACTCTTACTGACATTTTTGATGTTCCATTTCCATAGTGGGTGAAAGGGAATTTTGTTAAAAAAAAAAAGTGCCTCATCCGCCAATGCCTTTATGTCTCCAGTGCCATTTCCTGGCTTAGCCCAGATTTGTTCTCTCTATGCCAGCTTCACTTGCTGCCAGTCCCTCTTGGCCATGCAAAGGCAGCAACCTCCCCGTGGCTACCTGGGATCAAGGTGGTAGCAGTAGGAGTAGATGGAGTAAGAGATATGGCAGCAAGAGAAATAGCACATCACTCAATGGTCTCTTAATTGCCAAATCTGATGCCTTTTTTCAGTCTTGACTCTGCTCCCCAGCACTATTGGTCACCATCTCCCCAGGATGCTCTTTTATCTGGATTTTCATGACACTGTTCTCTCTTGATTCCTATCTGGGACTCAATCTAGAGTGGGACTCAAGGAGATTGAGTACTTCCCTGAAAGCCAAATGCACAAGGACTCAATGTCAAGGACAGCACTGGAACTGAGGTAAAACCAGAGTTCCTTCCAGGACAGGAACAGTACCTTGATTTTCAAGACAGCAAAAAAGGAGAGCAATGTGGGATGGCCGGAGCCTAAGACATAGCCCTCCATGGGATTTTTACTTTTCCAGTGCATAAGCTGAGAGACTGGTGCTACCTTTAGCAGGTAAAAAAAAGAATTCTACATGCTAGGTAGAAAAAAAGGGTCCAAAGTTTGCTCATGTCTATGAGACATAAAGCAACCATGGTTGCTTGGTGAGAATCTTTGACTTCTCCCTCTCCCCTTTGCTCCCTACCATGCTCTCTTGGAAGAAAGACCCACCAGTTTCATATTTTAATCTACTTGTCTTCACTCATCTCAAGTGAGGGATGTGGGGCAGGGTTGTGGTAAGGGAAAATGGGAGCCCTTCTTGGCTGAAAACTTAGATTGGTATTAGAATCATTCAAGCTATATTTTGAGTTTCTCTAGTTAAAGGTTTGAAATTATATTCATACCAGAGAGCTATTGATAATAATTCTGTTGATTTGAATTTGTGGGAAGACTGGAAAAGGAGTTAAAGGAAAATCTGGGAGAAAAGAGATAAAAATTGTTGAAGTTTTGGAAAGCCACATTGGATTTTATTAGTATGAACTGGCTAGGGATCTGAGCTACACACTTAATGAAGATGTGATTTTTTTTTTAAAGAGAAAGAGAACAATCCCTAGGAACATATTAGATATGGACAGAAATGGATAAGAGAGAGGAAGGCAAGCAGCAGTGAATGAAACATGTGAAAGGAACGTCACCCTATAACAGAGCAGTGAGTTGCTAGGGAAGCTCTGTTTCTATGAAGGAAGTAGGAACTGAGTTGTCCATTCATGGCCAATTGGAAACCTAGGTTCTGGGATGATTGAAAATCTAGCCTACTGTTTAACAGTATTGCTTGGTTATAGAAAGATTTTCAAAGTCATTTCACATCCGATTCACATCCAAAAGGCTAAATTATTTTTATCTTTTCATTTTTTCTGAAAGGTAGAGTGGGCATTTGAAGATCATTAGCATTAAGTGTAGTTAATGGAATCATCAGAAGCTTTAAAGAGAAAAATAGAATGAAAACATTTTGTCATAGGAATAGCATGATTGACTTTTATTCCTACTATGCATCCATTCATACTTCCTCTGTGAATATATAGTTCAGCAAAACAATTTTTGCATCAATCATGCCCCAAAATATATGTCACATTTCTTATTCTAAGTCCATCACCTTTCTGGCAGGAGATAGAGGAGTGACATGTTTCATCTTCAGTCATCTGTACTCGTGGCTTATCGTTGCATTGATCAAATGTCTAAAGTATTTCAAAATTGCTGGCATAAGTTTTCTCTCTTCATTTTGTAGCAGTTGATAGAGATCTCAGTTTCTCTGGAAACTGCCCACCTCATCATTTCTTAAGACAAAATAAAATTTGGCCTCTTTCATGAACCACAATTTGTTCAACCACTTCCCATTAGGTAGGTACCTCTTTAGTTTCCAGTTTGGGGCTACCATGAAAAGAGCTGCTCTAAATATCTGTGTGCCTTCAGTCCTTTTTCTCCTTTCTTTGCTTTCTTTGAGGCATAGGCTTAGTAGTCATATAGGCAGATTAAAGCTGGGACATAGTTTAATAACTTTTTGACCGTGAATCTTTAAAATGACAAAAAGTTGGGATTTGAGCTCTGGAGGGAACTCTCAAACTAGAAGTCTTACAATATAGGACTAGTTATGGAATATGTTTCTCCCCTCTTAGAACAAGATTAACCAATGGAGTCACAAGTCTGTTGTTTTGAAGTAGACTTCAGTACTTAAAAGTATGGAAAGATTGGAGAATTTCCTATGAGGTTAGATTATGTACTTATATTCTCTTCCCATAGAAGTTGAGTTGAGTGACATTTTATAAAAATGAAGGAATTTATTTGCCTCAATTAATAATAATAATAATAATTGACAATTAAAGTTTGCAAGATATTTTACACATATTATCTCCATTTGTTACCCAGATTCTTTGGGAGTGATATAGTTGCCATTGACTTTCAAAATGAAGGGGAAAGCCCCTTTATTCATGCTGCTAGGGCTAGATGAGTCCACTTTAATGATAGAAATCATCCTTTAAAAATAAATGTAACTTTTACTCCTTTAAAACTATAGTCCTATCATCTGTTAGAAGCAGTAAGATTTTTACAATTCCCCTTTTCCTTATAGATCAGTTATTTTCACTTGACAATAAAATCCTAGAAGAAAAATACAAAAAAGATGTCAACAAAAAGATAAGCAGAATGTATTTAATTTTTGAAAGTGAAAAAGGAATTCAAAATTAGTTTTTTAAAAGCTCACTCACAAAGGGAAAAAATGCTTATTCTATACCACTAAATGTTACTCTTACATGAGAAAAACAGTTCTTACTCAAAGAACAATGTTTTATTGTTTTCTATATAATTGTCACCAGAGAGTTGACAGAACTGTTGTCATCAAGTATTGTTGCTGACTAGGCACCCAGGCACATATTACTTTAATTATTTAAAAGGCAAAGAAAACAATTGTGTATTGGATTTTTTCAATCTACCTTTCTTGACTTTCTTTTGGGACACCAATGTGCAGAAAGGTATGAGTTAGGCATTCTAAACCAACTTTCTCTCTTCTCATTACTTGGGTATACACTTTTCCAATTCTCTGTTAAGAACTATGTATTTTGATGTAATAGAGTGTCTGGGGTTCTACCTTAATACATGGATTGGATGGCTGTCTCAAACATTTGTGATTTGTGGAATGAACTATGGGCAAGTAGCTCCCACTTCAAGAGCTTTCCTTTCCTCGTCTGTAAAATGGGGATGATAATATTTATTGGTGTTGTTGTGAGGAATGATTTGTAAGGTCTAAAGTAATAACAACTTTGAATTATTAACATCAGCGAGGAGCAAATAAAAAAACTAAAATTCTTAACTCTTTTTAATTTAAACTGCAGCATTACTTTCCATTACGATGACATTCTTGTTGCTTTGGGGCACCCACCTCATTCTAATGGCAGCAAATAAAGATGGTACTTCATTTTAAATCTTGTAATTGGTTCTTGTTGAACAACATTTCATGTTGTGGAGTTTTGACCATTTCCAGTGTCATTCTGCTCATTACTTCTTTTGTTTTGCTTCTTCATATTATGAAAACGAATTCCAGGCATATTGATTTTGATTAAGGGAACCAAAGCAGGCAACAATAAGTCTTTGCAATTTTTGTGCTGGTTCTTTTCATCTTGACTTTAAAAATATAATTGGTTTTGTTGACTCTTGTATGAAAACTCTTTCAAAAGTGACCCTTTTGAGGTGCTATTTGGGAGCTATTTATATCATTTTGATATAGAATGGCAGTAAGCTATGGAACAGTTTCAGCCACAGTGTACTTGTATTGATGCCAAAGTCAGAAAGCAAATAGAAGTTGGTGTAACTGATGTTTAAACTAAGTGGACACCAGTAAACTGATTTGGGAATTTTGTTTTGTTTTCCTTTTTTTAAAGAGCTGACGCAAGTTTGACAAAGGGAGGTGTTGGAGGGGGGAGTAGTGTTGGTGATTGGTTTGTTGGGTGTACTCCCACAAGTCTTTAAATCATTGCCGAGCTGCTCAAAGGTTCATACAAGTAAACTCTTTTACAGGTGTCTGTCATTCCAAACAATTAAGAAAAGAGGGGAAGATTGGATGGTTGGCTTGGAGGTAAAGCTAAAAAAATTTTTTTAAATGAATGTTCTTAAAAAATTTATAATTATTCTTTTAATATTATTATCTTTCTCATTTCTAATGTTAACTGCTTAAGGAAAACAATTTAAGCATCTTTGCCCTTTTAAAAATATCAAATATTATGTTTAATATTTATCCACCCAAATCCTTGTTGTTCTGTGCTTTTTTAAGATAATAAATTGGAGGTTTGGACAAAAAAATACTAAGCAATAGGAAAGATTAAAGCTTTTGAAAAGATCAACTAATAAGATGTGTAGCTATATATAGCTTCTGGTTAATCATTGTAAATGTTCAAGTTAAAATAAGGTGTTAGAAATAATATGTAGAAGAAGGATGCACAAGCCATTGAGGCTTCCCACCAATTTGAAAGCCCACTTTAATTAAAGAATAGATAGAAAAACATGGGTTCAATAGATCCTAATTTGTTATTTCATTTCAAAATAGAGCTGCACCATGAAGGAGGCCAGACTGTTTTGTGATCAGTTGAAGAAAAAGCTAATTGCTTTCACTTGCCTTTTGAATTAGACTGTTTTCAATGAAATGGAATAGATAAAATTTAAATGACACCAGATATTGATGGAAGGGAACCAATTATATATGTGTGTGTAAACATAATTTTCTGTGGAATAAATTCAATAAAAAAGATTCTTCTGTGGACTTCAACATCATGATTTTCTATATTAACTTTCATAAAAATTGGTATAGGTCTCAATCAAATAGCAAAGATAATGATATTTTGGTAGGTCAGTTTAAGTCAAGTAACCAATTGTATTTATTTATTCTTTTTAAGCTTACTGAAAGAGGATTTTTCAATGAATAGAAAAGGTTTTTTGCCATAATTCTTTTGAGATTATTATTTACAAGCCGATAGCGGTGAGGTGGTACCTCAGAGCTATTTTAATTTGCATTTCTCTAATCAAGATTGATTTAGAACATTTTTGTATGACTAAAGATAGTGCTGATTTCTTCATCTGAAAACTGCTTGTCCATATTCTTCATTATTTACAATGACTTTTATGTTTTTTTTTTCTAGTGTTCACAATTAAACTTTAAATATAGCTTTAGGTGACTTTTAAAGAGCCTTATTTAGTCTCTACTATTAGACAGAAAAATGAACAACATTTGACTTTTGGCAAATGATATAAATTGCAAAATAAATGCATGATATAAAAAAATAATTTCTTAATATTTTAACACCAAATGCAACGAATGGGTTACTGTTAAAAACAGTGATTTAAAAAACAGCAATCTGATGCTTTCAATAAAAAGAAACTAATTGATAATCATAGCAAATTGTTTAGTTTTCATTTTTAAGATTTTGCTGACTGGTATTTGTTGATGAATTAGTTAATTACTGAGATCAACATTTCAATAACATGAAACAATACATGCTTAATATATTGTTTCAGTAAATAATGAGGCAGGAATTACAGCAGGTGTAGTAAAGCTGTAGAAAGAGTACTGAATTTTAAATCAGACAATTTGAGTTTGAATGTGGACAAATTATTTTACCTCTGGGGTCTGTTTTCCCTTTAAAATAAGGATATTGGACCAGATATTAAGTTCTATGGTCCTATTCTACATATGAGACACAGATTTGGCTAACATTACATTTATCTATACTTTATTATGTGAGCAGCTAGATGGCGCAGTGGATAGAGTATTGGTACTAGAGTTAGGAAGACTCATCTTCATGGGTTCAATTCTGACCTCTGACACTTGTTAGCTATATGATCCCATGCAAGTCCCTTAACCCTATTTGCCTTAGTTGCCTCATTTGTAAAATGAGCTGGAGAAGGAAATACCCAACTGCTCCAGTACTTTGCCAAGAATGGATTTTCTCACAAAGTCAAATGTAAATGAAATGACAAAAATAAATTCCCAACAAAATATTTTATTATATATTTTTCTATGTTACTGCTATACATTCCTGAAAACATGAACAACACTTTAACAAGTTTGGAAAGAAATTGAAAGAATACTGGAAAGATGGCAAAGTGAGAGATATCTCAAGAACCATTATTCCATCTTGTCCCCTCTTCCCAACTTTCAGCACACAAAATGATACAAGAGTTGAAATATATCTCATGTATAAAAAAATTGATGTATAGCTCACAGGTGGCATGGGTATATATCATCTGAGGTCAAGGTCTATGGGAAATATGAGTAAGGCACTGATTGCATTGTCAGCAATCTGGATGAAAAGATGAGTCAGACTGAATCCAAGACTGCCGAGGTTGAGAGATTTCATCTGTGTCCAAGATGAGTATTGGACTAGAATTATAATCTGACACCCTTCAAATACATCTTGTATAAGGGTATACTTTTTAGGTGTTTAGGAGAGGCATTTCAATGATTGCTTTTAAGGAAGAGAAAGTAGTCCCTGGCTTAGAACTGCCAATTTAGCTCATTCCCACCTAACTCTAGTTGGGCAAAAGACAACCACAAATAGTGACTAGCAAGTAAATCCATTTATTCAAACAAAACAGCAAATGGAAATTAGATTTCTAAGAATAGACTATACTAAATAATGCCCACGTGTAAGTGAGCTATTCAGTTGGGAATAAGAAAAGATCTCAGTTCAAACTAGAAAGGAAAAAACAATCTCACTCAGGAGAAATCCACTCTCAGCATTCTCTATGGTTATAAACCTTGAAAGTCAAGAAACATGATGGGGCCAGCTTCTCACACCAGTCCATGGCTCAGAGGGCTCTAGTCTGTACCATTCAAAAGTTTTTCTGTCTCAATGGATCCTCTCTAGGTTCTCTCTTAATGAGTTTCCACAACCAAAACAAGGAAGTCCTTCATGGCAGATACAAAGTATTGTACTCCGTATTCTTTCAGCCAAACAGGTATTTGATCACTTTCCAAATAAATAGCACACAGCACAAAAGATGTCTTTCAGGATACTGTGCTTTGGGAATGTTACAAATTTAGTTCTTAGATATAACAAAAATCTGGAAAACAGTTAACTACATTGTACTATGAATAATCATTCTGTATCTCTAGTTTATCACCTTTCAAGAGCTAGGAAGCTTGATTGGATATCCATCTTCTGATGTTGTATTTGGTCATAATTCTTATCTTTCATAGTGGTTTTCCTTTAAAATGTAGTAGTAATTATATAAATTGTTCAGTTCACTCTGTTCATTTTATTCTGCTTCAATGGAAATGCTTTGAAGTTAACTGTTTTTCTTAGACCTATTCCTTTCCAAATTCTGCTCCTCCTCTTAAACACCCACCTCTCCTCTCCCCATTATTTCCCTTGTCATTGACTTATTTCCTTGTCTCCCAATTTATTTTAATGCAGCTCTACCCTAAACTCCATCCCATTTCTTTTTTAATATATATATTTTCCAATTATTTGTAATAAGTTTTTAACATGTTTTCCAAAATTTTGAGTTTTAAATTCTTTCCTTCCCCTTCCTCTCTCCTCCTTCCCTGACACTGTAAGCAATTTCATTTAAGTTATACATATGATATTATGCAAAACATATTTCTACATTGGTCATGTTGTAGAAGAAGACATAAAACACAACAACAACAACAACAAAACCCATGTAGAAGAAAGTGAAGTGAAAGTAAAGTGAAAAATAATATGATTAAATTCACATTCAAAATGCATCAGATGGAGATGGATAGTGTTTTTCATCATGAGCCCTTTGGAATTATTTTGTGTAACTGCCTGCATTTACAAATTAATATTTCCATGGGTGGACACCTGAGAAGGAGATTGGAAACTGAGAAAAAATGGGTAAAGAGGAGAGAGAGAAAGAGAGACAAAGGAATAAATACTCAGAGACAAGTTGTTAAAAAGCATGAGATACATCGTGCTTGCTCCTCTGATGGTATTGAGAGAGAGATCTGCATGTGTTCCCAAACTTTTATTGAAGGATAGTGGGAGGTAGCGAATGAACATGTGACATAGCACAGGATTTAACATTGGCTCAATTGAAAACCATGTAATCATAGAGGAGGAGGTTAATCAAACATGTGACTTGATATGGAATGTGGTCTAACAAGGAAGTAGTTAGTACCCTGTTGTAGCTAATGTCCTGCACAGGAATTCTTTGGACCTTAGTACTGAAGATTTGGTAATACAATAATCAAGAAGTAACATGATCATGAGTCTGGTATATGAGTACATGGGTTACAATATCAATACATCAATAATACTTCCAAGATGATAATATAACTGGGATGCTACATCTTGGATTGCTATGGTGCAGAAAATAGATAAGCCATTCATAGTTGATCATTCTATAACATTGCTTTTACTGTGTGCATTTATATTATTCTCCTGTTTGCTTGTTTACTTTGTATGAGTTCATGTAGGTCTTCCCAAGTTGTATTGAAATCATCCTCTCTATACACCACTCTATTTCTTAGCCTGTACCAGATTATTTTGATGATTACTGCTTTATAAGTCTCACCATTTTATAACTAAGTGGTATTCCATTACAGTCACCTACCACAAGTTGTTCAACCATTTCCCCAATAGATGGACATCCCCTCAATTTCCAATTCTTTGCCACCGTGAAAAGAGCTGCTATAAATATTTTGGTACAAATATGTTCTTTCCCTTTTTAAAAAAATTGCTTTGGGATACAGACTTCATGGTGGTAATGCTGGATAAAAGGGTATGCACAGTCTTATAGCCTTTGGGCATGATTCCAAATTGCTCTTCAGAATAGTTACATCAGTTCACAGTTCCACCAATAGTACATTAGTATCCCATTTATCCCACATCCCCTCCAATAATTTTTATTTTACTTTTCTGACATATAGTCAATCTGATAGGTGTGAGGGTGTCTCAGAGCTGTTTTAATTTGCATTTCTCTAATCAAGATTGATTTAAAACATTTTTATACGATTAAGATAGTCTTGATATCTTCATCTGAAAACTGCCTGTCCATATTATTTGGCCATTGATCAATTGAAGATTGGTTTCATATTTTTTTTAAAATTTGATTCCATTCTCTGAGACCTTTATTCAAGAAACTGGCTTTAAAATTTCCCCCTCAGCTTTAGGTTTCCATTTTAATCTTGGTTGCTGATTTTGTGTGTGTGTGTAAAACTTTAAAAATTTAATACACTCAAATGATCCATTTTACATCTTGTAGTGTTCTTTTGAGGAAATTGATTAATTTTATTGAGGAAATAAAGTAATTTAGGTAGATTTACATTGGCTCTTCCTACCCATCAGCTGCTAACATTTTTCTAGTTGTTTAGATCTGACTTTATTTGTGTGAATAGTGTTTTGTAACTGTGTTCATATAATTACGGGGTTTATCTTGGCTGACAGACTACAAGGTATTTTATTTTGTCTAGAGTTATTTTAAATGGAATTTATCTCTTGCTGCTGGACTTTGTTGTTGATAATACGTAGAAATATTGACAACTTATGTGGTTTTACTTTGTATTCTGTATCTTTGCTAAGGTTGTTAATTATTTCAACTAGTTTTTAGTTAATGATCTAGGATTATTTAAGTATACCATCATGTCATTTGCACAGAGTGATAGTTTAGTTTTCTTATTGCCTATTCAAATTCTTTCATTTTTCTTCTATTACTATAGCTAGCATTTCTAGTATAATATTGAATAATAACGGTGATAATGCACATCCTAGCTTCACTCCAAATCTTACTGGAAAGGTGTTGGGCTTATCCCCATTGTAGATAAGGCTTGATGATGGTTTTAGACATTGTTATTTTAAGGAAAGCTCCATTTATTCCTATGCTGTCTACTGTTTTTGATAGGAATGGGTATTGTAAGTTGTCAGAAGCTTTTCCTGTATCTATTAAGATAATCATATGATTTCTGTGGATTTTCTTATTGGTATGGTATTCTTATTGGTATGATATTTTACCTACTAATTAACCAGCCAACCCTTTATTCCTGGTATAAATCCCACATGATCATAGTGTATGGTTCTTGTGACATTTGCCCTGTAATCTCCTCATTAGTATTTGACTTGAAATTTTTATCTCAAGATTCATTAGGGAAATTGGACGATGGTTTTCTTATTCTTTTTTCTCCTTCCTGGTATGGGTTTTAGCATCATATTTATGTCATAAAGACCAATCTCTTTCTTCAACTATTTCCCCAAAGAGTTTATATCTTATTGGAATTAATTATTCTTTAAATCTTTGGGAGAATCCACTTGTGAGTCCATCTGGCCCTTAGAATTTTTTCTTTGGGAATTCATTGATAGTTTGTTCAATTTCTTTTTCTAATATGGGATTATTTAAATATTATTTTTCCTCTTTTGTTAATATGGGCAATTTAGATTTTTGTAAATATCCATCCATTTCACATAGATTGTCAGATTTATTGCTCTATAGTTAGACAAAATAGTCAATAGATACTTTAATTTCCTCTTCATCAATGAAGAATTTACCCTTTTCATTTTTAATATGAAAATTTGCTTTTCTTCTTCTTTTAAAATAAAACTAATCAATGTTCAATCTATTTTATTTTACTCTTATTTTAGAAAGGTAGCTCCTAGTCTTATATTTTAGTTTGATGGTTTTCTTATTTTCAGTTTTATGACTCTCATTTGATTTTTTGAATTTCCAGTTTGGTGTTTAATTGGGGGATATTTAATTTGCTCTTTTTCTAGTTTTTTAATTGCATGTGCAATGAGATGCTTCTCGTAAATTTTGATATGTTGTCTCATTATTGTCATTCTCTTTAATGAATTTCCCCCTCTCATTTGTTTGCATCAAATACCTCTTGTTCTCACCTTTTTTTCCTTTCACTAAGCTTTAGGCAAAGATTTATAAGATGTATAATTTTGGGTGGCATCTTGAATTCAGCAAATCATTCCATTTCTTCTTGTGGGTCAGATGGGTACAGAATAGTTTTATACTCTTTGCATTTCAAATGCTTTATATTTTAAGACCTTCCTAGTTACTTGCAAGATTCATTGTTTGTTATTCAAACTGTTAAATTTAGCTACTAATGTCTTAGAGTTTGTTTGCAGCATTGATTTTTTTTAGCAGATCCATAGACTCTTTGATTGGCACTATGTTTTCTATGTTCAAAAGTTCTAACCATGTTCTTATGTTATTTCTTGTATTATAATATTTAGGTTTTTTGACTTGTCATAGTCTTTTGGAAATTATCTACTCTGTCATTGTGGTCAATATGTTTTATTTGTATAGAAACCATTTTTTTTCTTCAAATGTTATGTCTATTTGTTTTTCTTCTTCCAGGTTGTCCTTTGCTTCTATATACACACATTCCCAATCAAGATATTCCTTTTTCTATTTCTTGGGTGAGCTTGGATACCATGGATCTAAAATTTTCTATTCTGCCAATTATTTCTGCTGTTGAGGCCACAAATAAACTTTCATAATTCTTATTTCTCTTTTAATCCATTTGGCAATATCCTGCTGTTGCTCCACATTTGGTAATCTCCTGAATTCTCTCCCTCATTGTGTGTTAATTATTTTCTTTTGTTTTAAAATATTTATTCATAGACATATTAGCTGTTTTGGAGGTCTTATTCCCTTCTCTTATGTTTATCTTCTTATGTTCAAGATCTTTAACTGACTTTTCTTTCTTTGAAATCTTTGGTAATTTCAAACCCCTTTCATTCCACTATTTTTCACTTTCTGATTTCCTGTTGGAAGTTAAATGAGTTACAGGACAAAATAGACTCTAAAATTAAGAGAGAACTTTAATTTAACTCTCTTAGACCTACAAAAATCTAAACACCAAATAAATAATAAAGGAGGTTAAGAGAGGACTATAATTTTAAGAACATTAGATATGATAGGTCTCTGGAGACTATTTTATGAAAAAAAGGATTATACCTATTTCTAAATGGTGTAGGGCACTGTCACAAATATTGATCATGTTTTAGGGTTTAAGAAACTCACAAACAAATGCAGAATTGAATAAATATTAAATTCATCTTTTTCTGGTCATAATGCAAGAAAAAATACATTCAATAAAGGGTCTTTGATAATAAATGTAAAATCAGTTGAAAACTCTCCTAATCCTTAAAAATGACTCAAAGAACATAATTACAATAATAAGACAATATGTATGGTATGTAGCCAAAACAGTACTTACGGGGAAATTCATATCTCTAAACCTTTCATTAATAAAGAGAGAAAGAGCAGATTAATGAATCGGGCATGCACCTATTTAAAAAACACACTAGAAAAATAGCAACTTCAAAATCCCCAATTAAACATGAAAACAGACAAAATTACTTTTTTAATATTGTACCAGAAGTGCTCGCTATAGCAATAAGACAAAAAAAAAGGAAATAAAGAAATAGGCAAGGCAAAGAAGAAACAAAACGATTTTATTTTTGCAGATATAACTTGGCTAACAAACCAGAGAAAGCCAACAAAAAACTAATCAAAGCAATTTAAAACTTAAGTAAAGTTGTAGGACGAACTCATACAAACCATCAGTATATCTGTTTATCATAAAATCTAGTAGGAAAAAATAGAGACATTCTATTGAAAATAAATGTGGGGGGGGGGCGGCAGCTGGGTAGCTCAGTGGATTGAGAACCAGGCCTAGAGATGGGAGGTCCTAGGTTCAAATCTGGCCTCAGACACTTCCCCGCTGGGTGACCCTGGGCAAGTCACTTGACCCCCATTGCCTAGCCCTTACCACTCTTCTGCCTTGGAGCCAATACACAGTATTGACTCCAAGACAGAAGGCAAGGGTTAAAAAAAAAGAAAAGAAATGTAGGTAGTATAAAATATTTGATAATCAACCTGCCAAGACACACAGGAAATTGATGAATACAATCATAAAACACTCTTCACACAAATAAAAGCATTTTGAAATGACTGGAGAGATATTAATTACTCATGGGTGGGTAAGCCAGGACAGTAAAATAGAAGTACCAATACTATCTAAATTAATTTAGTTATTCAGTGCTATGCCAATCAAACTAAGAATTACTTTATAGAGCAAGAAAAAAAATAATGCAGTATTCCTTTAGAAGAGCAAAAAGTCAAGAATATCAAGGGAATGGATAAGAAAAGAAGAAATTGTAGAGGCCTGACAATTCTAGAGCCAAATTAGGCTACAGACTTGTAATGAAATAGGGAGGTTGATCAGTGGAATAGATCAGGTCCACAATATACAAAGGAAATGAGCTAAGTAACCTACTATTTGATAAACCTCAGGATCCCAGGTATTGGGGCAAGAATTTATTATTTTAAAAATTATTGGTAAAATTCAAAAGAAATCTGACAAAAATGAAACCTAGATCAACATCTACTTGTACAAGGTCCATCTCATTAATGTTTTTCCTAAAGGTAATATTCAGAAATTGAATGTGATAGTCTGTTCCTCATGAATTACATTGGTACCAGTACTTCATTTTTGATGTTGTACTTAAATGGATAGTCTGTGATTGCATGAGTAACTCCCACTGAGTTTAGAGTTGAGTTAAATCTCTGTATCTTTTTCACCTGGACTGTTATCTAGACAAACTTCCCGCAACCCATACTTTTGCAGTTTAATTATTGAATACAAATATAAGACATTGATTAAATTTAATTTTATATACATTATATCTACTTAGCTTGTCAAAATCTTCCTGAATTTCCTTTTAAAAATCACTCAACATATCATACATTTCTTCTAGCTTTGTATCATATAACAATTTGATTAGAATGGCATCTATTTCTCTATTCAAATCATTAATAAAAATTAATATAATAGATCTGATGACATAGAACAATGGTATCCCATTAGAATTTTCAGTCAGATTGACATTGGCCCATTACCATTCTTATTATAAGAATATTCATTCATATCATTGTTTCATATTTAACCCCACTTAATAAATATCATTAGGTATATAGACCTGTTTTAGTCCCAGCTCTGATTCTAACTACCTGTTAACTTGAACCAATTACTTTACTTTTTTTAAGCTTTCATTTTATCATAAAATGAGGAAGTTGTACTAAATGATCTTTAAGATCCCTTCTAACTTTTAGTGTTTTATGAGGGTCATCTTCCCATTCCAGGATGCTAATACTCAATAATTGATTTTTAAATGAGTTTGTGGACTTAGATCACAGACAAGCAGCACAAAGGTCCTATGTATGCCCGAATCCATATTAGATTATAGTTGGGAAATGTTTAACAAAATAAATAGAAATACATTACAACATGGATAATGTTAATTTGTGGTTTTCTAACTCAAAATGCAATTGCAGCAATTTTTGCCATCCCTGGTTTAGATGACCTTTGAATTCTCTTCAAGCTCGAGATTGCTGATCTAAAGATTCTGTTTTCTGATGTCAGAATGTGTTAAAAATCAAGTATTTGGGGAGGCTGCTTGAGATCTTTTAACAAATAGGGGGTACTACTTAGTGAAGTCACTTTTTAAAATTATCACCAGCAGAGGTGGTAAGAAAAAACCTAGCATAATAGTAAATAGTAAAACCTTCATCAAAAATTCTATTTTCTTGCTTTTTAAAAAAAGTATAGAGTCAAAAGGTATAGTAATAAAGTTCCAGGGTTGTAGTAAAAATTCCTGTTCTTATTCCATCTCTTAACACTTAACCAAATTTGTGTCCATTAAATCATAGTTTTCAGATACAAGTTGAAATCTTTAGAGAGCATTAGTGTGTATGTGTGTAGTACTCATACATAAAATGAAATAACAAATGCATGTCTTCACTTATACTTGAACCTTTCCAATATGCAGAAACTTTTCTTTTAATTTATCATTGTGATAAACAAACTGAGTGATTCTTATTCATTTTCTGAATCTGAGGAAAGTAGAAAGAATTACTTTATGTTCTCTCTGCAGAACAGTGTTCAGAAAGTCCATATATGGTGGGAGAACCTCAAACTCAAGGTACAGTCCATTGTTTGCAGTGAAGAAGCTGCCATAGAGAGTAGGAAACTCTGAAGACTCAAATGAATCCCATGGAAGTGCAAAAAGTCAACATCCAACTTGATGACCAAAGCAGTAGTGGAGAAAGTGTCCCAGACAGCTATATTGAGATGGTAAATTCGGTAAAAGCTCCTATTAAAAGGTATGCCATTGAGTATAATCTGGGGCTGCCCCAAAATAAGAGAGCAATGTTTATTGACATTGGAAGTCAGAGGTTCATTTGGAAGATTCTCTCCATTATCTGCTCAAGCTCCAATAACAATGACTTTGGTAGTCTCATTCCTGCTAGACCTTCATGTATTAATACAAAAGGAAATACACTTTCAAAATTTAAAAATCTGTGATCACATAGATACATTTTCTCTGCTGACCCAGATCAAAACACATCCAGATCTTATTCAACAATTTCTTGAGTATACTGTAGCCAAAATAAAGTATCACAAGATGGCCAAGTCCCTGCTGATATAAGCCTCTCTGAATTTAGGTCGGCTAGTCCTTAAGACTACAGTGTCAGGACAAATTCTGAGACCTTTTTACCCTGATGGTATCTGCTGGCCAGAGATTACACTACACTCACATATCCTTCAAAAGCCTACATATCCCAGTGAGGTATTTATTATGTGTTTCATTATAGTAACAACAGATTTCAAATCCCAAACTCATCCTTCTCCCCACCTTTGCTGCAGGACTGCCTGCTGCCATTGAGGTTGGTAATTTCTAACCAGACTTGGAAAATCCTAGATTTTTTGTACCAGATCTGGAGAGCTTTGTAAACCCCTCAGGAGCAGCTCAAAGGGAAAAAATAACTCTCCACTTACCCACACAAAGCAGCTGCCCACCCCAAAATATGAAAACATTTTTACTTGCTTAATCAAAGTATTCTACCTTATCAAATATTTAAGATACTTGATAAAACATTTAAAATTACTTAGTGAAAAGAATATTTTCAACAATGAAATGAGAATAACACTCTAGATTTTAAGTCAATACATCAGGATTCAAACGACAAAAATTGGTCAATTCACATAACCTCTCTGGATGGGTCTCAGTTTCTCTGGGGGTTATAACACTTGCCCTACCTAGTTCAAAGGATTTTAGAAGGAAACAAATTCAGAGAAAGTAAATGACTTCCTCTCATCCCACAGCCAGAATCAGAGATTCTCAGATAAGTCTCTTCACTATCCTTCCTGCAATCTTTAGAATATGCTACAAAAATATATTAACTAAAATCTAATCATTAAAATTTGGCTTGAGGTATGAGAGAAAACTGAGAGAAGGTGGAATTCCAGAGAACTCTTTGTCCCTTTAAGGAAAGGTGATAATCTAAGGTTGATGGAATATATAATCAGAATTGAAACTAAGAATTCTGTCAACTGGGATGAAAGAAATTGAGAAGGATGAATAGAGGTAGTGAAGAGGACTGACTGAGAGAGTTGATGCAACCATGGAAGCACTTAGACCAGGAAAGTATTGGCTTATCTCCCAGAGGGTCCTATTTATGCTCCCCCAAGGGGGTAGGTGAAATACTTAGGAAAAGATCCATTCTGCATGTAAATAGTAGATGTGATATGAAATTATGATTTCTTTATGCTGAAAATTCAGTGAAGAAACCTCATTCATCAGTAAGGACCAGACAAAGAATTAATAAGGTACATAATATTAAAAATTCATTATTAAATGATAAATAAAAATAATATTAAAAACATTTGGCCTGGAATTGATGATAATTAAATAATAAAGGTTCTAAATTTATTCTGAACTCCCCAAATGACTTGACATTTCTTTAATATTAGTTGCTCTCTTCTTTTTATTACCTCTCTCTCCATTTTATTTATTTAAATAAATATACTTACCCAACATTTGCTGATATATTGTTTTGTTATTTTCCTTTTTTTATGTTTTTGTTTAGCCAATTTGCTAATGATGATGATGAAAGCCAGAAGTTTCTAACAAATGGATTTCTAAGCAAAAAAAAATTGGAAGATTATGATGAAGAACATGTAAGTTAATTCATGCTTTTAAGCACATAAAAACAGGAATTGATAGTGTCAGGTCTGTCTGAATCTCTGTGGGAAAAACAATATGACTGAAATTTTCCAAGGCTTTCATCAGCACATTCTTTGTTTATTCAGGTCTTCATTGGAATAAAGGCTTGTTTTTTCTTTCCTGTTCACCATATGGCTGTATAATTCATTTGTGAATGTTAGTTATTTTGTAAAAAAAAAAAATTACTGTAACCCAAAGGTAAACTGAAGGCATATTTAAGGCTCTAGCTTTCCCTTTTATCATATGACACATTTTCTTTATTTAGAACATCTTCAGATCATACTTAAGAGTCTAAACTTCCTTTCATTAGATCAAAAAGCATATATAAAAATATATTTGGAACCTTCTGAAATAAAATATAGTATTCTACCAAAAATCACATGGTTTTATTCCTAGCAATTCTATTTTGGTCAGCTCAGACTTTCCACCAGCAAGGATATTGTGGGAAAATGAAAAGAATGCCATTAATCAAAATGGGGTTGCCTTCTGCAAATGTTTAATTAGAATTCTCATTTTTTCTTCAAGCATCCTGGAACCACATCTTTTGGAATGTCATCTTTCAACCTTAGTAATGCCATTATGGGAAGTGGAATCTTAGGGCTGTCTTATGCCATGGCCAACACTGGAATAATACTTTTTATGTAAGTGTCCAATACATGTATTGTTGTTTTTAATTATTCAATTAAATGATCTTTGGATAAAGGGCATACATTTATGCGATATCAAGAAACTATATCACTTTTACCAATTCTTCAGTATTTGAAGTAATCTAATGATGCAAAAGTGAAACCAGTAGAATGTGTGATCTTTGAGGGCAAGGACCTTGTTTTCAAATTCTTAAAACCCAACATGGCGCCTTGCACAAAGTAGGTTTGTAATAATCAATGTTGAAACTTGTTTGGAAATAAAAGATGAGAAAACACTCTCCATTCTTTTCAGAGTTTGTGGTTGCAGTACATTACATATTTGTTGAATGCCTTTTTCATTATTTTTTATTACTCACTACAAGTATGACTCTCTGGGAAGAGAATAAGAGGGATATATTTAGAAATGAAGATGATATAAAAACAAAATAGAAATAATTTTTGTGCTTCTTGAATGAAGTAATGAAAAGCATTTATTAGTCATAGGTTCTAATCACTGGGGATATAAATACAAAAGAAAGACAGTGCATATATGAGTTCATGTGCAGGGCAAATGGAAAGATCCTGAAGTCCTAAGAATGCCATGAGGGAGTGAAGGACAAGATCCAGAGGTCCTTAGGACACATTTGGCAGGTTGTGCGGCATTGACCAGGATCTGGAGGGTAGAGTTTCAGGATTAATGATAAGGCTCTGAAGAATTTAGGATTCAGTGACAGAAAAATATGGAAAGCCCTGATGGTTCTCTACTTCATCAGGAAGATTTATCTAAATGATGTGAATAACTATCTTGTTCTTTGAGACCACTGAAAGAGGAGTAAAAAGAAAGAATGAAAAAGTGACATTCCCTCTGATCACTCATCTTGCCCCTGAATTCTAGGCAACTGGGAAGATGGGGAATGGGTAAATAGAGAGGGATTTTTTTTCAGTCTATATAGTCTGCCTTTGTAATATTAAAGCCATTCTTAATTCTCTCAGCAGAGCACTGAATTTGAAATCGGAAAACCTGGGTTCAAAATCTTGGCTTTGATATTTATTGCCTTAGACAAATCACTTCAACTCTTGGGCTTTAGTTTCCTCCTCTGTGAAAATGACAGGGTTGTAATAGATGAATTTTAAGGTCCCTCCTTTCTTTAAATCTATGAGCCAGAAAACAGACATGTATAGTCTCCATCCCAAGACCTTTCCATTCTATTGAGTAGTTTTGCAAAGCAGTCAATTGTCTCATAGTTAGTTATAAAAAGAGAGAAAATACATGGACTGTTCGTGAAAACTTATTCCTGAAGCTGTCATTTCCTTATTTGTGAAATGAGTATGATAATGCTTGCAACTACCTACCTCACAAGATTGCTGTAAGATATCACAGTTGCTACTGAGAAGGCTTAAGCCTTAAAGATATAAATGTGAGTTATTGATTTTGTTCTCGTTCGTGTGACATTCTTACCGCAGAAAGGCCATGCCTATGTACTTATTAATGACCAATGCATTAGTTCTTTGAGTGTCTAAGACTTTAGAAAGTGATGTAGAAAAGGTTATTCATGAAAATGAAACTTAATATGTGCTGTACATCATTTCCCCCCAGAAAGCTGGTTGTTAAACTTGTACATCTCTACTTTCACTCTTTCTTTAGGAATTACCACAATTTCGGTCTCTTTAGCAGTGCATCTGCATCCATATTTTTTTGTGGATGGTGGTGAATGTGGAATTCACAGTTAGAAGGCTTGATCCAGGAATTTTTAAAAAATGTAGCCAAAAGAGCCCCCCACATTATTACCAATACTACTCTATTTCCAATGTGGAGTCTGAACTTGGTCTAGAGATTGAATAGGAATAGCCATTTTACCCAGATATTCAATACAACAATATAAAATCCTACTCTTTATTCATTTTTCTGTAAAATTCAGTATATTAGAATTGAGCTTGATCCTCCTACTTTAATACTCCAATGTATGTTATAGGCTTTGAGTTTATGATATAAAATTTAGACTGATTATTCCTTGCTCATTGCAATTTCCCCCCATTCTTTGTTATTCTCCTAGAATCATGCTGCTCACTGTGGCAATACTGTCTCTCTATTCAGTTCATCTTTTACTGAAGACAGCCAAAGAAGGAGGTATGTTATCTATAACATTAAGTTGGTATTCCATATATAGTACATGGACTTCTGCTTTGACTTTCTCTTGAAAAGTCAAATGTTTGGTCCCAGATATATGCAGGCTAATTTCTTCATCTTATTTTCTTCTTAATGACAATTATAAACTTAGCATAAATATGGTCCAGAAGATTGTTGGTAAAATAATATACATAAAGATTTTGAATTTAAAATTTCTCCCCAATTCGTTTTAAGATTGGTTTTGAACTGCTATCTCTGTTTGGATGGCATTAGTTACTATCTGATATTTTTACTGGAATTTCTTGTATTCTTTTGGTATCTGAGATGAAGAGAGGAGCTATAAAAGAGTGGAAACAAGGCTGGATTTAGAGTCAGAGGACTCAGATTTAACTGTTTCTCCTCTCACAGATCAGTGTACAGTTGACAGAGTCACTCCAAGTTCAAATTCAGCCTCAGACACTTATTGGCTCTCTGACCCTACACAAGCCACTGGAAAACTCTTTCTTAGCCTCAGTTTACTCATCTTTAAAATCCAGAATTCTTTGGACCTAAATTTTATAAATAGAAAGATAACCTTTTCCCCTCAGTAAAAATAATAAGAATACCATCTACCTCCCAGGGTTGCTGCAAAGGAACATGAATTCGAATATGAATGGAAATGAAATGTAAATTAAAAATATGAAATAAAATGCACTCTGTAAACCTAAAAACACTATATAAATTTTAGTTCCTACTGCTACTGTTACTGCTAATCTACTTTACTTAGCTGTATGACATTTGGCAAATTATTTATTAACTCTGGTTCTCGTTTTCTTTGTCCATAAAATAAAGAGCTTAGATTAGATTAACTTTGATATTCCTTTAAGTTCTATCATTCTGTGGCCCTGTGGCATATATGTGATTAAGAATTTTGTTTGAAGTCTTTGTAAATGACATAAAGTTGCACTACAGAAATGTTTTGGGGGAGGGAACCAGACTTCCACTGGTATACTTTTAATGATCAATCTCCCTCTGCCAAAGCAGAACGGCACCTTTTCTGCAAGATAGAGTCTCAGAGCTTTGCCTAAGGCACTGAGAGAATATTAAATGATTTCTACAGCAGGAAGTGGGCAGCGAACTTCCTGATCCTAAAGCCAGCTCTCTATCCAATATACCATCATGACTTTATAGAAATGTTTTAAATGATTAAAATATTTCAGCAACTCTTTTTTTCTTCCTTTCTTTTTAAATATAGGCTCATTAATTTATGAAAAATTAGGGGAAAAAGCATTTGGATGGCCTGGGAAAATTGGAGCTTTTGTTTCCATTACAATGCAAAACATTGGAGGTGAGGCAGCAAACGACAATGTATAATATATGAGGAAATTTACATTTAATTGATCAGGACAGCAGAATTCTATGGATTTGTATTTTATATAAGAAAATATACTCCCCATCTTTGCATCTTAAGTAAATCTGTGTCCTCTATTCTTCTTGCCTTCGCTCTTTACTTTGTTCTCCTTCCAAGTCCTTACTGTCTCTCTTCCTCCTTCTCCCTGTTGTTCTCCTCTCCTCTCCCCCCCTCTCCTCTCCTTTTCTCTCCTCTCTTCTCCTCTTCCCTTCTGCTCCCCCCTCTCTCCTTCTCTTAAACTCTTAAACTCTCCCTACTATTAAAATATGTATACAGTAAAATGCCATGAAAAACAATGAAATTTAAAATCAGACTTAAACATTGATTTTAAATTCTAGCTTTGGATCAACATCTGTTTTAAAATTAAAACATAAATCAAGGTGTCATTTTTTTATTTATTGCAAATATAATCACCTAAATCTAAAGAAAGTTTAGCACTAAATAAACTTCATAACTGAAAAGTTGAGGCATAGGTGAGAACTAGGTGTTATGTCTCTAGATCTCTTTGGGTCATATATTAATTTATAAAACTATCTTAATATTTTAAATATATATTTTATTTGTTTCATTGAATATTTTCCAATTACATTTTAATCTGGTTTGGGCTATATTCAGATATGTTATGAAGCATGTTTGACAATTCTGCTCTATGTAGAACTATGAGGAAAAGTGTGAAATCAGGAAAAAATATGGAAACATGCCCCCTCTTTTAAATTAGTATCCCAATGCAAAGCCTCATCCATGCTGTGCTGGTAATGGCACTGCTCAGAACTTGAAAATTATCTCTGGTTTAATTGGAGTTAATATTCTTTCTACAAGTAGAAATTACAACTCCACTGTACCTTAGTTGATGATGTCTCATGAGGTGCCATGGCCTAAATTGTCACTATTAGAAGGTGAGCAATCATCTTTCCAAACTTACCTAGACTGGTCATCATCTGGCAGACACAATCTGACCCTTACCTTAATCTTTTTCCAACTTGGTAAGAACTGTCCGAACTTATGTTCTCCTATTATCATCCTAAAAACCCAAGGTGTCATGTTAAAATTTTGAAGTAGAACTTTAATTGAGGTATATGAGAAAAATACATACTTAATACCATTGCCTGTTTTGATTTCATATATATGCTTTTAATATTGCCTTCATTTTAGCAATGTCAAGCTACCTCTTTATTATTAAATATGAACTCCCTGAAGTAATCAGGACATTCATGGGACTTGAAGAGAATACTGGGTATGTTCTTATGTTCTCTCAGTGACTTTACATCAGCCCATTTGACATTTTTAGCTACTCTAATATTATTCTTTTTCTCTTTTAGAGAATGGTACCTCAATGGCAACTACCTCGTTATATTTGTGTCTGTTGGGATTATTCTTCCACTTTCTCTTCTTAAAAATTTAGGTAAACATTTTCTAACTGAAACTTTACCCACATTACTTCTCCTAGTTTAATGATGTAGGCTATATATTAGCAATGTTTATTGTTCATGTTTCTTCTGTTTTACAGGTTACCTTGGTTATACCAGTGGATTTTCTCTAACCTGCATGGTATTTTTTGTCGGCGTAGTAAGTGATTCCTTTGCACATTTTCTATGGCTCAATGTAGCATGAGATTTCTAATGTTTTAATTATTTAGGTATCATGAAACATTTCATTGCTTGGAGTTTTTCTTTATATCATAATTATTAATGATGAGGAAAAAAATCTTCTCATGCTTTGAAAATAGGTGAAGTAGAATGCCATTGCTGAATATGGACACATTGGACAAATAGGCAAAAGAAACATTCCTAGCAGAATTAGTCATGAATCCTTCCTTCCCTCCTTCAGAGGATGGGGGGAAAGCAGTTAGTAATGTTGAAAGAGAAGTAGGTACATACCATATAAGCCCCTAGAGCCCTAACAACATGGATTACTGAATAGAATACAATCAAAAGAAACTATAAAATTCCTTGAAAACTTCAAGATTCTTCCTCTCTCCTCCTTTTCTGTCTTCCTCTTTTCCTTACCCCTCTTCTCTTCCTTTGCCCTCTCCTCCTCTCCTTTTCTCTTCTACAAATCTCCCTTCCTTCCTTCCTTCCTTCCTTCCTTCCTTCCTTCCTTCCTTCCTTCCTTCCTTCCTTCCTTCCTTCCTTCCTTCCTTTCTTCCTTCCTTCCTTCCTTCCTTCCTTTCTTTCTTTCTTTCTTCCTTCCTTTCTTTCTTTCTTTCTTTCTTTCTTCCTTTCTTTCTTTCTTTCTTTCTTTCTTTCTTTCTTTCTTTCTTTCTTTCTTTCTTTCTTTCTTTCTTTCTTTCTTTCTTTCTTTCTTTCTTTCTTTCTTTCTTTCTTTCTTTCTTTCTTTCTTTCTTTCTTTCTTTCTTTCTTTCTTTCTTTCTTTCTTTCTTTCTTTCTTTCTTTCTTTCTTTCTTTCTTTCTTTCTTTCTTTCTTTCTTTCTTTCTCTTTCTTTCTTATTTTTTAAAAGATAGTGATGATATATTTAGTGCTAAGCATCGTACTATGTAAAAGTTAATCATGTAATCCTGAGAAAGGTGAAGCATACTAAAGGTAGCTTTAGTGAACAAAAACTGACTATAGCTGTTAATAACTGCAGTTGCTTAAATCAGGATAGAGAATACAAGGTATTAATAAGGACAATGGGAGTCTGAAAGTTATATGTTTATCCTTAAACTAACTCATCTCAGCAGTAGCTTTTTCTTTGAATAATGCATACCACTGTCATCCTTCACAATTCTTGGTTTCGATTTTTTTCCTTTGCACTTATTCCTAGCATTCTTTCTATTCCAAATTAGGTTATCTATAAGAAATTCCAAATTCCTTGCCCTCTACCTGACCTGGATCACAATGTTGGAAATGGGACATACAACAATACATTTCTGATGCACCTCAAGATGTTACCCAACAAATCTCAGATTCCTGAAGTGAATTTCATGATGGATTATACTAATGGGAATGTTGCAGGTCTAGATGAGAAGCAGACCAAGGATTCTCTTCATAGAAGAGATGTAGAATATGAAGCCCAGAGTATGGATAAATGTCAACCAAAATACTTTGCATTTAACTCAAGGGTAAGTGAGATTCCCTAGACTGAGTCTCTAGACATGGTATTAATGTGCCACTCTGAATTTCTATGATTATGTAAAAGACTAACCAAATGTTCTTGTCTTTGTTTTTCAGACTGCCTATGCAATTCCCATTCTTGCATTTGCTTTTGTATGCCACCCTGAGGTTCTTCCAATCTACAGTGAACTTAAAGAGTAAGATTTCCATTGTTTTAACTTTAGAATTTGATTCTAAAATATTTCAATCATATTCCCATGTTTCCTTTGTGGAAAAGTAATTTTAGTATTTTCCACAGACAATATCTTATGATGTTTCATAGGAAAATGCTTCAGTCAACAAAGTTATTGGACCTGGCTCAGAGCATTTGTTGCATAAATAGATAATAACTTCACTGATGACTAGTACGAAGCTTTTTAATTCAGCATTTCCTCTTTAGAAATGGCCAACCATCTTGCTTTCTTTTGGATTTCAGTTTTCTTATCTGTCAAATGTGATCACTGGATGAGATACTCCAACTCTAAAAATTGGTTATTAAGCTCTTTCCCCATTGAAGACTAAAGTCCTTTCCTTTCTCATATAGGGGGCACTAGGGCTGATATGTTAGAGAAAACATGAGAGGTCACAGAATCTATAATTAAGAAGTGAATGATGCTTTGTCCTCAGCATCCAGAAGAAATGTACTTCTTCCCTGCATCAGGCACTGATGCATTGATGTCTTCTGCTGAGGACTCTGGGGAATGGGCCACAACTTCTCCTGGCTTGACTTTACCTGTAGAAGGACTGTCCTTTTCAGAAGCACCACACTTATTTACCCAACACTGTTTTTCCTTTAAATTAAAAAACAAAAACTATTTACTAGTTCCAGGTGTCATGTAAAAGAATTAAATCATGATTAGAGCAGCTTTGTTTCTTAAAAATAGAATGGCCATTATAATGTGGGTAAAATATTTAGAATCTCAATACTTTTTACCAATAATGCTCATTCTAAAAAAAAATGGAATTTTATGTAGATTCTAGAATTTACCCAATACCCATTAAATTATCCCAATTGTCATTTATCCATTAAATTATCCAGATTTCTCACAAAACATCAGTTTCTCCATTTTCATAATCATCACTTAGTTATGGGAATAACATAATGAACATTGTCCATATGTATCTAAAAACAGTTTCTAAGGAACTAAGTATCTTATTGGGTGAATTATCTGGTTCTTATAGTAACGTTTCTCCAACATGATCCCCAAGTATATTTCAAAATAAAATATATAAATTTCTTTAGGCTTAAAAGTAATTTGATCTTTATGCTAGTTCATCAGTATTTATATTTTTATTCACTTTCAATGAAATATTATCCAGCATAAACCAATAGGCCAGGATTAGTATTTAAGTATGTGACTACTGAAACAAGTTCTTCATAGCTCTCTTTGAAGTCAAATTTAAATGAATACATAAGTCAACCATACATTGAGTAACTAGACAAGAATTAAAACCTAAACAGCAATTACCTTCACAAATTCCTCAACAGCTTTGTAAAACTAAAAGTTCAGTTTGTTCTTTCCCTTTTCAGTCGGTCTCGAAAGAAAATGCAGACTGTGTCAAACATCTCCATCACAGGAATGCTGATTATGTATCTGCTTGCTGCCTTGTTTGGTTACCTTAGCTTCTATGGTAAGTTAGAGCCACATTCTTTTTTAAAAAAACCCTTGTCAAATCAATTGACAATCTAAGTATATAGACATTTTTTAGTGGTACAGGTTAAGTTAATTCCTGTTGGAGAATATCAGCTGGCATTTGCTCATTTAATATGCCATTTCAGTAACATCTACTTAGGGCTAACAGGTTCAGAAAATATGTGAACCTACACACACATTTTTCAAAATACCCCCAAATTAGATAATTTTCTTCTATAATAAATGATCTGTGTTTTTCCTCCATATGGCTACCCATTTACCCCAATATAAGCTTCAATGATATTGAATATGTTAGCATATTATTGTTATTCTTGTTACCCAAATAAATATCAGCAGAGAGACTGGATAATAATTACAAATTGTTTGTAACAAGTTTTGGAGGGAACATCTCCAAACTCCCCTCCTCCTAAAAGGCAGTTTGGAGTCTTTGTCAAACCACAAATGATTCCCCTCAGACCTGAGAAAAAGAGAGATATCCAATTGGACTTAGGGATGGGAAGGCAGAAGGGATAGCTACATCAAGGAACTTCTCAGATCCCTGCAAACCCCAAAAATCTCTCTACCCTCAGTAACCCCAATTTTATCTCCTGGGCAATGACTAAGTTAGGACACCTACCTTAGCAGCTGTCCATAGTTGGAGACGGAAAGACAGGAGACAAAGAGGGTGCCCCTGGCCCTCCAGGTTTTCCCCAAGTCGGGTGGGATATACCATTGCCTGGATGCCCTCCCGCCCTCAGCCTGCAGAAGGGAAGGGACATGAGTTTTAGATAGGATGGGGAAGGACCCAGGGCAAATGGAGTTCCAAACCCTCCAACCACTTGACTGGCCCCTAAATGAGAGGGACTAGACTCCTTTAGCTCACTTTCTTTGTTTCATTAAGTCCCCAACTCTGACACTATAGGGATGATTTTATTTTGTATTTCATTTTGCCTTTTGGCAACTATATCCAGAAAGTGGTCTTTTGGGCTCCTCCTGAGTTCTTAATAAGAAGTCAGTTTACTATGATGCCAAATATATATAAGAACAAAATTTCAGGAGAATAGTATATACACTATAAATTCTTTCAATGTACAATGAGCTCTTCTCTTATTTAGCTTAACTAATACTGATTATGTTGTACTGACACTCTCTGTTCCTCATGCAGGAGAAGTTGAAGATGAATTGCTCCATGCTTATACTAAGGTGTATACATTTGACACCCCACTTCTCCTGGTTCGTCTAGCAGTTCTTGTGGCAGTCACACTTACAGTGCCTATTGTCTTGTTCCCAGTAAGTAAAAAGAACTTTGAAAAATCCCCAACAGTAAATCTGTGTTTATGTACTGAAAATCATGTTTATTTAATAATGGTGGGAATTTAAGAAAGCCATAGGCAGGGATGGTTTTACTTTTGGATTTAGCATTTTTCATAGTGCCTATAGAGGTCTTATTTGCCATTAAATAATTAAGTGTAATGAATACATTTTATGTATTTAAGTTTTTACCTCAACTTCAAAACAAAAGTTCTGGGCAGCTATCTACTAAATTAATAATATGACGAGCAGGGATTCAAGTAATGCTAGAAAACAATAAAGTTACGACCACATAATCTTCAAATGACATCACAGTTTGGCTGCTATTCTAAAGTATTTCATTTGGCCTTTTGGCACTATTGGTGACTACATCCAGAAAGCTGCTTTGGGGCTCCTCCTCAGTTCTTAATAAGAAGTTAGTTTACTATGATGCCAAATATACATAAGAACCAAATTTCAGGAGAACAAGTTAAAGTAAATCGTTATTTCTTTCTTTAGATGTTACCACTTAGTCAACAATCTTTAACAAATATCCCCTTTCAAATAAGCCCTACCTTCCCTTTGGAACTGACAGATGTGTGGATTTGCTTTCCTTAGCAAATACTGTATTACCCAAACTTGGAGGGACCAGAGTTAAACCACCCATATAGAACTTGTGGTAAGGACCCAGAGAAAGTGAACCAAGAGCTCAGAGACTTCTTGTTAAATTAACACCTTTCAAAAAAATCTGGGTTTCCTAATTTATCTCAATTGAGAGGGAAACCAAACAGTAATTCAGTAATTAATATCATCCCTTACAGGACATTCTGTCTAATACTGAACATATAATGAGTACTCTGAAAATAGCATATAATTATGCAATGCATGACCTAATGACCACGGCATTTTGTACACATTTCCATTTGATTGTTACAACAATCCTGTAAGTAGATAGTATAACTACTGGGTATTCCTATTTTCCAGAAATGAAATTTAGGCCCAGAGAAGATAACTGACTTTCTAAAAGCCTCCCAGCAAGTTAGTGGAAGAATTGGAACTAGAAGCCAGATCTCTTGAATTCTTCATTCAATCAAATTTTCTCCACATCTGTCTATCTAATTCATCAATAGTTTAGGAAGACCAGTATTTTCTTTACTACTACTTGTAAGCATCTCTCTCTCTGTCTCTCTGTCTCTGTCTCTGTCTCTGTCTGTCTGTCTGTCTCTCTCTCTCCTTCCTTTCCTTTCTTTTCCTTCCTTTCCTTTCTTTTCCTTCCTTCCTTTCTTTCCTTCCTTCCTTCCCTCCCTCCCTTCCCTTCCTTTTTTCCTCCTTTCCCCTTCCTTCCTCCCTTCCTCCCTCCCTCCCTCCCTCCCTCCCTTCCTCCCTTCCTTCCTTCCTTCGTTTGTTCGTTCGTTTGTTTGTTCCTTCCTTCCTTCGTTCCTTCCTCCCTCCCTCCCTCCTTTCCTTTCCTTTCCTTTCCTTTCCTTTCCTTTCCTTTCCTTTCCTTTCCTTTCCTTTCCTTTCCTTTCCTTTCCTTTCCTTTCCTTTCCTTTCCTTTCCTTTCCTTTCCTTTCCTTTCCTTTCCTTTCCTTTCCTTTCCTTTCCTTTCCTTTCCTTTCCTTTCCTTTCCTTTCCTTTCCTTTCCTTTCCTTTCTCCTTTCCTTTCCTTTCTCCTTTCCTTTCCTTTCCGCCTTCCTTCCTTCCTTCCTTCCTTCCTTCCTTCCTTCCTTCCTTCCTTCCTTCCTTCCTTCCTTCCTTCCTTCCTTCCTTCCTGTTCTACCTTCTCCTCCTCCTCTTCCATCTTTTTCTTCTTCTCTACCAGCCTACCTATTTTATTTATATTGCCCTAAGTCAAATCTTTGATGAGTTTGAGTGCCCAGAGGGCAGATTCAAGCTATCTGTGACCCCTGGAATTAACACAGTAATAATAAAATGCTTGTGCTGGGAATGGAGCAGCTCCCTAAGTGTGGACTCTGCACATGGGCCATGGGCTTCATCAGGGAACCTAAATTCTTTTTTTCTTAGGTGTTTAAATTTAGTAAACTGGGATTTAGCAATCATTTTTCAGTTGCTTCCACCAACCTTGCTCCCAAACAATCCTTCAGAGAAAACTTAAGACACTCTTAATATATTTTAACAAGATGGCAAGAAAAAGGGAACCTTGGGAATTGTCTCATTTTATTTAGATTTTTTAAAAAATTGAAGATCCAAGATACGTTGAGGTGTCTGCCCATACCTTTCTGTCCCACAGCATGGTTGTTTTACACCAGCAAATGCTAGCAATTTTGACTACTACTGCATAGTAGATAAAAAGTTGGTTTTGTAGTCAGGATATCTGGTTCAAGACCTGCCTTTGACACACACTGATTGAATGACCCTGAGCAAATCATTTAATTCCTCAGTGTCCAAGGCAGCTCTCTGAGGCCGCTACTTACCTGCTTTGGTACTGGTAGGTCCTTATATGTATGAAAACATAAGTCTGCATAAAAAAATCTGAGAATAATAGAAATTTCATTGACAATAGAGTCTCAGGGTCAGCTGATATTTTTCCATCCCTTTCTGACCCACATTTCTAGGATCTTTTCCAGCTCTGTAGGAAAGAACATACAGATGAATAGGCAAGATAAAAGGCCAATGAATGAAGTAGTAAGCCAGAGCCACTGACTCTCCTATTATTGAATTGGGCATGAAACTAAAAAACAAACAAACAAACAAAAACAACTAGAAAAGGAATAAATGGTATTAGAGTTGGGCACTGCTTACTCTGGGTAGGAGTCACGATAAATGCTCTCAGGTTTATGCTCTTTTCATGGCTACTTCCGAAGTGTTTTCATTTGTACACTCTCTTTATCCAATCATTAAGATATAATATTATCCTCTATGGCAAATGAAACAGTTGCTAATCTTTTTATTTATTTCAAAACTGCATTAATGAAGAAACAATGATGAAATCTCCTGTGGATCTTTCATATATTGGTCATACAAATAAGAACTAATTAGTTTTCCAAATATTAGTTTGGTTTTTACACATTGCTTCATTAATATGCACTGAAATCCAAATATTTCTCTTGATCCTCCTTATTATTAAATCCTGACTTATGGCTCACAAGCAAGGGCAGAAGCTTTCTTAATCATCCCCTGAAGGTTTTAGCCTCTCAGTTTTATATGTATCCCTCCACTTCTTCTTTTAAGAAGTTTTTAAAAATTAAATTAAATTTCTAGATGAGTTCTGAAAACTCATTGAGTAAACTTGAACTACGAAGGATTAAAAAATGAATGAGACATCTTTAGTCATAAAAGCAGCATTTAGATCTTTTCAGTGGAGCAAGAGGAAGTTGTTTTAAGAGGTTTCGAAATTAATGTTTTAAAACCTTTAATAATAATTACAAAAAACTAAAAATTCAAACTGTTTCTTTTTCTTTTCTTTACAGATCCGCACATCAGTGATCACACTGTTGTTCCCCAAAAGGCCCTTCAGTTGGATAAGACACTTTCTGATTGCAGCAGTTCTTATTGCACTAAATAATGTCCTTGTCATTCTTGTGCCAACTATAAAATATATTTTTGGGTTCATAGGTAGGTTTCAGAACTGCTTTCAATTACTAAACTCACTCTTATCCTTCACTAGATAGAATGGATTAGGTAAACCAGTACTTGAGATCATAAGATCACAGATGTAGAAATGAAAAGAGACTTCAAAGTCATGTAGTCAAACCCAGTCATTTTTCAGTTGATGCCGAGAGGTTTAATCAACAACCAATGGTACAACATGGGGTTTTCCAAATACACATGTACAGTAGGATTTAACATCGATATGGCTTTCTTGCCTATTTCTCTTACTATTAGTTTCATGCAAACTCTATAGTTTAATTTAGAACAGAGAACAAAAGTTGACCCCAGATATTCTGAAATTTCACCAGCATTCTCATCTGTTTTTACCAAGTGGGTGATTCTTTCACTCCCATTCACCAATGTTTACAACAACCTAAAATTGTTTAGAGGATCCAGTATGGATAGAGCAATGGGATTAGGAAAGTTTGAATTCAAATCCTGACTTAGGAATTAGAGCACACCTTACTAGCTACATGATCCTGGGCCAGTCATTTGATTTCTGTTTACTTTGGTTTCCCCAATGCTCAAGTGGGGATGATAATAACAGCACTGATTTTCTGAGTTATTTTGACAAGCAAATGAGATAATATTTGTAAAGCACTTAGTACAGGGCCTGGCACATAGTAGGTGCTTCATAAATGCTTGTTCCCCTTTCCTTCTGCAAGACAGATTCAGGGGGTCAGTGTGCCCAGGGATCAGCATGGGCTTAGACAAAATGGAAGAAGTTCCATATCTTTCCAAGAAAGTCTCTCTTAGGTCTATATCAACAAAGTGTTGAATTTTGGGACAGAATCTGCTTGATTACTTACAATTACTTCCATATTTCTGTGGCAATGTTCACAAAGCAGGCTCTAGGAGGTCTTGCCCCATGGTCACATAGGTACTATGTGGCTAATGAGGGCTTTTTCCACTATCCATATTTTGAGAACCACAGTACTGCAGAGTGAAATATAATTGCAATCATTACTAGCCCCATCCCTTTCCTGTACACGGAGGTACAGAAAAATCTAAAGTGAATGAATGATTCATTTGAGGTTAGATCCTAGACATTATTCATTACCAGTCCATGGACCATACTGCTTCTCAAATTGTGAAGCCAAAGGTCATATACATTTTCTAGAAATGTAAAAGGACAGAAATTTTCTCAGCAGGGCATTAGGGTTTGACAGTCATCATCAATACAAGTGTTGAAAATGTTCTTCAGAAAGGAAAGAATTTGGTTTTCTCAGACAATTTCTCCCTTTTTGGATGAAGTGTTAACTGCAATTAGTTTTCCATTCTCTATCTGCGCAGGGATCATTCAGTTTTCTCGTCTTTGGACTAAACTTGTGATTTCATTGGTATTAGGAACTACTGTGGAGGAAATGCAGATTGATGTCTTACAATTTGGCCTGAGGGCATTGAGAGGTTAGGTGTATTAGCCACAGCCAGGATGTATTAGAATTGTTAGAAGCAGGATTTGAACGCAGATTTTCCTGAATTAAGAGGCAAACTCTCTACACAGTGAAGGCTCTCATTCAAAACGTATGAATTAAGCACAACACCGTCAGTTGGGTAATTTTGTATTTTACCCCCATGTATAGTGGAACAGCTCACTTATCATCTATATCATTAATAACTTGATAAATACTTTGATTTTTCCTCAGGTGCATCTTCTGCTACAATGCTAATTTTCATTCTTCCAGCTGCTTTTTACCTTCGACTTGTTAAAAAAGAACCTTTAAGATCACCTCAGAAGATTGGGGTAAGTCTACCAACAGAGGATCTTGTGATTTCCTTCCAGCAGATGTTGATCTTCAAATTTTTACTTCTATCAAAAAAGAAAATGCACATATTTTTTTAAAAAATCTCTGTCATTTTTCAAAGATATATGTGTTCAAAATATCTCAACTTGGGGTGAGATGCTTTCCTATATCTACACACACACACACACACACACACACACACACACACACACACACAACTTAGAGACTGATAATTACAAATCAAAGATGGCAGACCTGATTTACTTTCCAGTGAGTCAGATACATACATCATCAGGGGAACTTTCCTATTACTCATTGTACACATTTGCATTGAGAACAATTGAAACACAGAAAAATCACAATAATTATTTTTGTTCACCCAGAAATTGAATATTTGTACATTGAATAATATTTTCCCCATTGATTCATTAAATTTTGGAAATGTCATAGGAGTAAAGGATATGTTGATATTGAACAAACTTTGGCTTAAATATATTAAAAAACTATAATATATATAATATGTATTATATTATATATACTATAATATATAGATATATAAAAACTAACAACAATTTACTTTTTAATTTATTTATACATTTATTTACTCTTTTATTTTAAAATTTACAATTTGCTCTTTTATTTATTTATTCATCTGTTTATTTATTCTCCATCTGAAAATATGAAATTTCTTCAACTGGTTTTCAAATATAACCCCTACAAGAAGTTGGCCAGGTGAACAAAGCAATCACTGTTATCTTGCATGCCCATTTGAAAGAATACACACATGTAAATATACAACAAAACTAATTCCTATTGTCTCAGAAGTTCTTGATGACTCTGTAGGACTTGGCTTATATAAGAACTGATTGGATTAATTCAGATATTTAGGCAAATTCCCTTGTGGGGAGATCCACATGGACTTTTTGGAATGTCAGCAGCCCATTTAAGCCATCTCTAATAAACTTCATCAGTACAGATACTTTTTTTTACATTTTACAACCCTTCAATAACTTTGTATATAATATGCAAGAGTAGCTATGGCCCTCAAATGAATTAGCCTGTATTATAGGTAACTTGGTGATTGAATCTAGTCCTTTCAGTGCTCAGATAGATCTGAAATTCTTCAGGAGAATTATACTGGAAACCTTTAAAACTCTAAAACCTTGCCAGAGAGACCATTTCTTTAACTGCTAAATAGCCTGGGTAGCCATCATGCCACCAAGGACACCAGAGTAGAGGCATTAGATTGCAAATATGTTGTTGTTACATTAGGCATAATTTTCTTGTTTTATATATATATATATATATATATATATATAGAGAGAGAGAGAGAGAGAGAGAGAGAGAGATAAAATAAAACTTCTCTTGTTAATGCTGATAACTGGGTAATCAATAACAAAAGGATTTTATTGTGACTGCTCCAATAAAAAGGTTTTTTTTTTAATTTGTTTTATTTTTTTAGCAATACTTCTACAAGCTCAAAGCAGACTTTGGCTTACTTAAATCAAGACATCCACTCTGCCAATCACATCACTGCCTTTTACTTTATCAATTCATAAAACCAAAACTATGCTAAGTGAGTAATCCCTGAGTTCCTTCAATTCTATCTATATTTCCTAATGATATTCAATCTCTTTTTTTCAACTCTAGGCTGCTGTTTTTCTTGTGGTAGGCATCATCTTTATGATTGGAAGCATGGCACTCATTATCATTGACTGGATTTACAATCCTCCAAATTCCAAGCATCATTAATCCAAGCAAAAATTATTTTGCGTTCTGGAAATGACTGTGTTCTGCTCTTACAGACCATTTTGATGTCTATATTGGAATGTTTTCTAGTGAAAATTATATGAAGAATACAAATAATTTCTCCATTAATATCAATATATCTTTGGAATATTAAATCATCATTTTTAAACAAAAAGTTTTTTAGTATTTAAAACCCATGGAGAAGAGCCCTACCTTGGTTTAAATCAAGAAATTCAAGATGACAAAAACATTTTTACTGCTGCATGTGCAGAGTAAGCTTTCATATGCATGGTCATCAAGAAATCTGTTTCTCCTCCAGATTTTGATTAACAGCACTTCTTAGAACACCCAGAAATATCCTCCTCCTCTCCAACCTGCTGGCTCTTCACTCCCATAAAATCTAATGGAACTGTTTTTTATAACACAACTACATTGTCACAATTCATAAACTACCCTGTTTCACAAGAAGGATCAGTCACTAGAGTCTAAAACTTGGAGCTCCATCAATATTTGTAGAATGAATGAGTCATCATGGCATATTTTGTCCAGCCTGTCAGTGACACTGAATCACATTTATCAAACAGAAAAATAATCTTCAGGCAATGGATTTGTCACAATTGTTAGGAGACCTGATTGAATTCTAAGAGGGGCTTTAAAAACTACAAATCCACAGGAACAGTCATTTTATCACAAAAAAAAATTGTACAGTCCAGAAGCATCTACTTTATTTTTATTGTTATTTGTCATAAGCCCCTTGTAATATATGTGAGTTATGTCACTGAACAAGTGCTATCCTTCTTGTCTTCCATTCTAATTCATTAGGTTTTAAGAGACCACAGATATGTGGGAATAAATGGGAACCAGTAGTGCATGATGAATTTTTATTTGAAAACATTCAGCGCAGGAGGCCGTCATTTGCTTTTTGTTCATGTATATAATCCTTTTCTGTACTTACCTTAATGTTAACATATGGCACTTTATTTTTATTTTTTACATGTGTAGCTCTTATTTTTTTTCGTACTTTGGGGAAGAATAGATTAGTGAGATAAAAAGTGACTTTTTATGTTTTCTGTTTATTGGGAGAGCTTTACGTTTTAATACCCAAGTTAGAATTTAGCACAATGTTCTCAAATGTTTACAATAATCAGCTATGCGAAAAATTCCTTTTCTTAAAATAATTGCCAATACTAAGATTTTTTTTACTTTGGACATCTAAAATCAGATTGAATAAATTTAAGTTTGGACAGATGTTTACAGATTCATTAATCTTACCAAATTGAATGCTTTGCTGTGAAAATAACAGATATCTTTATCACTGAATGTAAAACTGTGGATGTATACCATTAGATCTGGAGGAGACTTAGAGATCTTCTAGTCTAACCTCTTTATTTTGCAGATGAGGAAACTGTTGCCCACAGAGGTTGTCTGAGATTGGTTACTCAGCTAGTAATTGGCAAAACTAGAATCTGAACCTGATTCCAAAGCTGGTGCTATTTTTAGTATATGACACTACTCAGTTCTTTCAATTTCTTTACATTTCTCCAATGAGAGAAAGTAGTCCTATAATGGTATTTTAGTGAAAAATTCACTACCCTGTATTTTGAAGTTCCACTATTAAAATTTTTTTCACTTGAAAAACAAGCACACATTTTATATTTCAAAATGTATTTTAATAAAGTAAAAAAGTAAGGTCCTCTAGCTTAAAAATAGAATTATTATTAACTATTTTTAAAGTGAAAAGTTGTTTTGAAAAAAGTGATCCTGAACTATATAATTTCATGTTCTATTTTTAGTAGTGTAATACTATAAATGAATGCATTTTGTTGTGGAAAGAGAATGTTTGTCTATAAGTTGCCATAATTTAGGGTTCTTGTTAGTAGAAATTGATTCAGTGAATGGCGTCTTCAAAGTATTTGCCCAACTTTGTATGTGTGTGTTTTAAGCTATCAAAAGAGCTTGGAAACAGATTTACCATCCTAGTGTTTAATCTGAGCTCTATCTGTGTGCAATTTGAGTTTTTATCTGAACTTTAAATGTGAATTAAAATATTAAAACAAATTTTATCAAGAATATATTTTTTAAATTTGGTTAAAAGCATAATCTGTAAGTTTTCTGACTACAAGACAATACTCTGGTTTACCTTTGAAGTGAATATCTTGGAAAGGTCAGCATTTATATAGTGAAACAATTTTCAGATTCACTTTATAGTGATAAGCTAGTAGGCTAGAGATTTCTCTTCTGGGACTCTTCAAGAGAGCTCACACACTGCAAGAAAGGCATGCATTTACCAGGATAAACTAGTTTATAGTTTATTGGAGAGCAGATAAAATTTTATTTTCTTACTTTATTTGTAAGGTGAGTCTATTGACTTTTTTTTATCAATATTATTGCAGAAAGTACATATTAACATATAATAAAAGAACTTTTCAAATCAATAATGTTTTATTTAATGTGTTAGACTGATGGAGATAATGATTTTCTCATCAGATGATCGAAATATAAATATCTTTTTTTTCTGCATGTGTCCCTTCTTTGAATGCTGTCCATGCATCACCCTGGGCAGCCTAAGATTATAAATTTTGAGGTTAAATTAAAGAAGAGGAGATTCTTTGGGGGGCCCATCATTCACTGTGATCACAGGAAATCAATAGCATCTTCACTAAATGTTCAGCAACCTGGCCTCACAAATCTCTATGTTATGGTCCTCAGCAGGAGTCACTAAAATCCAAGGGACAGAGAGAATGTAGTTTTATCTGACTCATAAATTGCATTAGGAAAAGAAACAAAGTCAAGTGGGGTCTAGAATCTTAGTAACATGATAGTGAGTTTTCTCTCTTTTGTCTGTCTTTCCTCTTTAGTCCAAGAGGATCAAAGTCAGAAAGCAGATGGGAAAAAAGCATTGAAATAGCTCAAGTGTATTGTCCATTGTTATCGCGTGTCTATGTGTGCCATATCCATAACCAGCTACTCCACGCTTTTTAAGAATTTTCAAAGAACTGATATTCAGATCAGAATAGTAAATAGTCACACATCTTGATAGAGAAATAATAAGTAATTTGTAAAATAATGAATGTTGATGTTTTTATAAGGTATATGATGCAAGAAGGATGAACTAATGAGGAAGAGGGAATAAAAGGATTTTGATATGATGGATGATTTAGTTAGAATCTCCTTAGGGATTTTCCTAAAACTCATATCCAGTCATGTCACTAAATAATTGCCATTGGCTCTCTGTTATACCCAGGATCCAATATAGATGCCTCTGTTGAGCATTTAAAACTCTTCATAACCCTTCCTCCCTTTCCAGTTCTCTTACACATTATTCTCTCCATGATTGATGACTCTTACACATAAAGCAAACAATTACAATCATATCATTTTTCAACATATGAAATTTTATGCTTCTTTGTCAGTTTATTGTTTTGGGAAGAGACTATTCCTAGTTTTAACATTTCAGCTATATCTCAAAGAAACCGTGCATTTGTTCTCTTTAGCAACCATATACTGTGGATTTTTTTGTGCAAAATTATTAGTTTATAAAAGAAACATCTTTTAAAAAATAGATTCTTTTGACTCTTTTAGATATTTACACCACCTAGATTTCCTACCTTCTCCATATCTTTCCCTTCCTTCCTCTAAGAGAGCCATTACTTAGGATAAATAATTTCTTTTCAAAAGGAGAAAGATCATTATTTAGATAAGTTGATATATCAAAAAAAAACCTGACATCACATGCAACATTCCACCCTTGTGGACCTATACTTTATAAAAGAGAAATGTCCTCTAATATTTCTTCTTTGAGCCAAATTTATACTTTATAACTACAGTATTAAATTTCAGTTGTTGTGGTTATTGTTCTTTCCATTTACATTGTTGTAGTCATTGAATATATTCTTTTCTTGGCTCTACTTATTTCACTTTTTGCCAGTTCATGGAACTCATTCCATGCTTCTCTTTATTCATAACAGAAACATCTTGCTAATCAAAACAGTATCTTCCCAGAACACATCTTAAGCAACGGGCTTTAAAAAGTAAAAACAGACCAGCTTTTAAACAGTAAAAGTGATTTAGAGGGACACAATAAAAATGATCAATAATCTCCAAATGCAAACTATGAAGTATTTTTTTCAAGATCATCAACCTAATTAATAGGGTTGCCTATTACTCATGCTTCAAATGATTAACTTGGGAGAGGACTATAAGATTAAAACCTGAAGATAAAAAGATTGGAAATCATTTTTCTTAACCTCATTTTATTGATGTTAAGAGATTTAGTGGCAACATCCCTACAGTAAGTACAGGTAGGTGGCATAATGAATAGAGTGTCAGGCTGAAACCAAGAAGTTCTTCTTCCCGAGTTCAAATCTGGCTCCTGACACTTTTGAGCCCTTTGACCCTGGGCATTGTAAGTTATTTAACTCTTTTTGCCTCTCTTTCCTCATATGAAAATGAGCTAGAGAAGGAAATGGCAAATCACTACAGTATCTTTGCAAAAAAAAAAAAAAGCTCAAATAAGATCATGAAGGAGTAGTATACAACTGAAATGACTAAACAAGAACAAATACTAACAGTCATGTAAGCAAATAAGTAGCAAAATCCTGATTCTAACTCATTGTTTGGCTCTGTGTGTCTTGCTTTTAGTAAGTGGAAAACAATTCAAGTATGAGCATACATTTTAATAATTTTTGAAACCCCTTTTTTGTCCTGCTTTGTGCTGTGCATGATGAAGGATTCAGTTGTGAGCTCACTACGATTTTATATAATGTGTCAGAACAAAATTTGTCAATAAAAATGGAATTTGTTTTCACCATTTCCATTTAACCCATTCATCTTTCTTACATTTTATAATTTGAGATGTTATTTTGTCTTATCATACTTACCAGGAGCAAGTCTTTATCTTTTCAGATTTTTACCTTCCTCAGAGAGTTGAACCAGGTGATCTTTAAGGTCCCTTCCATTTTTAGAATTTTAGGATTTCAAAAAAGAGAAATTTAAATTTGTCAATTTAGATCAATTCAATATCCATTTATTAAGCACCTATTACAAGAAGAAGACTGATCTAGACACTGAGGGAGACAGAAAACCAAGACCTCTTCTAGTTGTTGTGGAATTTACAGCCTATGAGCATGCACGTTGAAATATTTCCCTTATCATTTTTCTATTTCTCACCACAGTTTTGTTGACTTTTTATTTAAGTATTTAGATTCTACACTGTTCAGTAGACAGATAGATATAGGTTTATGTTATTTATATATGTTACCTTTAAGCATATATTTTCTTGCTTATTCTCTTTTTATCATGCCTATTTTTACTATAGTCTTATCTAATATCATGGTAACTATCTCTGTTTTTCTAAGATTACCTAAAAGCATAATGATTGGCTCTTCTTTGGACTCTCATTTTAACTTTATGTGAATATATTTTAAGTGAGTTTCAAAAACTGACATATTGTTTCAATTCTGCTTTCTAATCCTTTCTAGCCTCTTCAGTTTTATGGTTCATCCTAGTCAGGTTCATGTTAAGACTGATAATTATGTATTCACTTCCATCTTCCTGTATTTCTTTCTTTCTTCCTAAAGAAGAAGGTGGTAAAAAATGACCTAAAATTACCTTGAGGAGATCTGTTTCTGCCACATTACTTCTCTCCTTTTCCACTTGACTACCAGCTCCCACCACCATCACCACCCTACTCAATTACAAATTTTTGTTCTTTTGTTTTTATTCCCTATTTCAATCTCTGGTGGCTTCCATCTCCACTATAGATCCATATTCACTGGACTTTTTTTGTTTGTTTGTTTCTGACTACTCCCTTACATATCAGACATGTCCTCTCTTGGGGGGAAAAACCTCTCCTTTCTCTGTTTCTGCCTAGTTTCCTGTTGCAATTAATATTTTTCTGCACTGTGTGTAAGGGGGAAAAGGAATTAAATTTTGAAGGGTTGGACTTTTACTTACAATTTATTTGCAAATTGTAGAAAGAATGAAGTAAGAAATCAGAGAGAGGATAAGGTAAGATATCTAGCCTAAACACTAAGTAATTTATCTCCAGCCTTCTGGCTCAACCCAGGCAGAGGAATTGAGTCCTCAACCAGATAGGCCTCAGCCCTTGTAGCCCAGGATCTGGGGAAATCTCTTCAGAAAAATCCAGCAGTTAAGAGTCAGCTTTTCACTCACCACGTGTCAGCCTAAGGAACAGGGTCTCAGATTCAGTCAGTAGATCCTTCTTCCCCTCTTCATCAGCCTCAAATCAAAAGCATGAAGTATTGAATCTCTTCAGGAAGTTTTCACTCCCTTTTAAAGACATTTTCTCTTGTGTCACTCTGTGTCTTCCCCTAATTTTATGTCTACCAATCACAGTTGAAGTTCTGCTCTAGGACTACCCAGAAGGCAGTCAGTCAATTCTGATTCATTACCCACTATCGCACACGTGGATCACAGACTTTCCAATCAATAATTAAGTGGATGTTTACACTTTTGGTGATTAGATATAAAAATGGGCAGATCTTCCCACTCAACTTTAAGTAGGGTGTTCTAAAAATAGGCAGGGGTTACAACTTAAATCTTCACAATCAGGAAAGAGTTAATTATTTTCATTTTCACAATCAGGGGAGAGTCAAATTTAATCTTCACAGTGCTATTTGTATATTTGAGTATGTTCAACTTTATGTGGTTCATATGAAAGTGAGGTTCATGGGATGCCTTCTCCAACCATTCCTTTATGTAGAATAAATACATCAGATAGTGAATTTTCTCTCCTTTTATCTGCCTTTCCTCCTCAATATATTCCTCCATCACTCCATTATCCTTCTAAGATTACCTAAAAAGAACAAAACTAGCACTAGACTTTCTCTATGATCTAAAAAAAATCACTTCAGCAGAGAAGTTCAAGTTGTGACCCCAAATTATGTACTATGTAAGCCTTTACCAAATCATCAATGAAAATATGGATATTCAATAAAAGAGAAGCCTTTAAGGCATTCCTACTATAAGGAATTTAATTAAGGTTTTGACTAAATATTCTGAATTAATTCTGAATTAATATTGTGGTCACTGATTTGAAATTATTATAGCTCAAGCCAAAATGACTTTTAATAGCTTTATTTACAAAGAGGTGGAAAGAGTGAAAGAGAAATGTAAGAGGGTAAAGAAGATGCCTAGCCTATAACACTAAATGTTGCTCCAGTGCCCAGCTCAGCCTGGCAGGTCTTGTTAACCCTTGCCTGGAGGAGCTGGTGTTCTACTCACGTGGCATCCTCCAAGAGGGGAAGGGCTCTCTGGAACTAATCTCTACAGAAGCCAGGAAAGGAAGACCAGATCTCACTCACCCAAGATGGACTCCAAAGGAAAAGATCAAGGAGTAGTCCTCCCAGAAGCAGTTCAAGAGCTAAAGTCCCAGTCCAAGTCAACTCATCAGGAGAAGATCCAAGCTGAAGACCAAAGAAGCAATCCCAAAAGCCAAGGTCACGTCCAAAAGGCAAGTCATCAGCCAAAGCTCCGAGTCAACGATTCAAGCTAAAGACCCCTTGGACAGGAAGTTCAGGACTTTTTATAGTCCTTTTTCCACATCATTTCCTGTACCTTTCCCCTCCTCACAGGGGTCAATTACAGCTTCCAAATTGCCTAGAAATGCCCAGGGGGGCAGTGTCTATGGGATTCACCTCTCATCCTCTGAGGGTATAATCTCTTATCAAAGGATTCACAAGTTTCTGAAGTTTTCACCCATTTTAGTAAGTGACTTGGGAACCCTTAATTAGTGTTAAGTAGGGATGTTTAAGCTTTTGGTTGATTAATTTAAAAATAGACAAAGAGAATAAAGAATTCCCTTTCACAATCCCCCTGTAATTCTTTGGGAGACTAATCTCCCTAATGAATCATTTAACATAACCAGCTTATACCTCTAAAGATTTTCTTGCTAAAGGTGCATATAATATTGTACTTTTCTAAGAGGAAATCACAACAGTTAGAGATAAGAGGGGAATAGAAGAAAGAGAAAGCAAAACCAATATTTGCTAGGTGCATTAACAAAAAGCCAATTAGGGGACAGTACCCTTTGGCATAAAAGTTTATATTCAGAATAAATGTGTTCAGCCCCCTTCAGCTCAATCAATTACATCCCAAAGTTCATTCTGGATCTTCTTATGCAGTGGAGGTTTCTTTATGGCACTTTCTCTGAACATTCATTTTCTTGATTCAAGGAGTTATCGAGCTTCTTTTCCTGAATTGGATTTTATGAAAATAATATGCTATAAAAAAACTTTTAAAGCTAGACATGAAAAGAACATTTAACTTGCAAATCCAGCAAACAATAAAAACACAAGAAACATAAATATAATTACTGAAGAAACAATAGTGAAATTACCTTATGTAACATCCTGGGGCTATCCAACAGTGAGTCTCTGCATCACTACAAGCTAACAATGAGGTCTTACACCAGTATAAGGAAATAGTGAGGCTTCCTATAGAGCAAGTCAGCAGGGATACTCCATACTAGTGGAGGACAATATCTAAATACCAAGGACTAGTGCAAACCAGAAACAAAACTCCAAGTCTCCACATAATAAATATGGGATACTACCTTCTCCAAATCTCAAATAGGCTTCAACTTTATTATATGGTAAAAATTGCAAAACAAACTGATAAAAATGAACAAAAACAAAAAAATAATTTTGAGAGTTACTACAGTGGCAGAGAGGTTCAAGATAGAAACAAAGAAGAGGACAGTATTGACAAAATAACTATAGGTGAAGCTTCAAAGTAAAATATGAATTGGTCTCCGGCCCAAAAAAATCTAACAGAAGAAAGAACTCAAAGAGGACTTTAAAAATCAAATAAGAGAATTAGAAGAAAAATTGAGGGGGAAATGAGAGCAATACAGAAAGAAACAAAAAAGGAATCAACAGCTTGGGAAAGAAAACACAAAAATAGGAAAAGATATTCAAAAATTTTCTGTAGAAAACAATTACCTAAAAAGTAAATAGAAAAGGAGGTACAAAAAGTCAATGAAAATAAAAGTTCTTAAAACATAGAACTAGTCAAATGGAAAAGGAGATATATAAGCTCATTGAAGAAAATAATTACTTAATAATTAGTATTAGATTAGTGGAAAATAATGACTCCACGAGGCTTCAAGAAACAAACAAAAGTAAGAGAATGAAACAATAGAAGAAGATATGAAATTTCTCATTGGAAAATAGGTTGTGGAAAAAAATTCAAGACTTATTGGACTCCCTGCAAAACAAGAGCAAAAAAAGGTCTAGATATTATTGAAGGAATTAAAAAGGAAAACTGCTCTGACATCCTAGAATGATAGGGTAAAATGGAAATTGAAAGAATCCAACAATCACTTCCTGAAAGAGATGCCAAAAGAAAAAATTCCAGAAATATTATAGAAAAATTCCAGAGCTCCCAAATCAAAGAAAAAATGCTTCAAACAGCCAGAAAGAATCTGGATTTTATATCCAATTCAAAATGTTCAATAGGCAATTGATGATGTAGGAATGGAGTACATAATTGAGACTGGAACTGGATTATATAAGTTTAGGAACCATTTTGCAAAGAGAGCATAATTTAGCCTAGGAGAGAAGGCACAAAACAGAGCATTGGCATATGGTTATAGATAGGGACTTTGATAGATATGATAATGTAGCAAAACCACCTTAGTAGAAGTGATCGAATAGTTAAGGGGGTGCTACAAAAACTCAGAGAGAGGGAATATTCAGAAGGTATGGGTGGCCAGTAGTTCCAAATGCTACAGAAAGAAGCATGAAAAAAAGTTGTATCATTAAATTTTTTTTTCTAGTAACTTCAGTGAAAAATCAGTATCTTCACTTTATTATCTATTATAAAATAGGTGAGTTAAATTATCTGATTATCAATTTGTCATTCATGAACTAGAGGATCTTGAAAAAGTCAAGATTAAGGGACATCTGAGTGGCTCAGTGGATTGAGAGACAAGGTTAGGAACAGGAAGTCCTGGCCTCATACACTTCCTAGCTGTGGGATCCTGGGCATGTCATTTAATCCTCATTGCCTAGTTCTTACTCTTCTTTTGCCTTGGAACCAATAAACATTAGTAAGTCTTAGACAAAAAGTAAGTGGATTTTTTTTAAAAAAGCAGAGATTAAAAGAATACAACCCCTGAGTCTTAGTTCTATGTGATATTAGACAAATCACTCAACTTTTCTTATCAAAAAATTGGGAAGTTTAGATGACTTCTATTATTCCTTGTAGCTATGAAATTTCATGATTCCTTGACTGAAATAATTCTTTATAAATGAATTTATTTTAAAAACATTTTCAAAGTTACCTCATGATCCAAAAAAAAGTTTCCATGTAAGTATTTTTGTAAGTGTAACTTTAAAATAGTGCTTCCTGAAGGAAAAATAATCTGTACTAATATAGCATTTTAAATTTATTGCTCAAAAGTAGTCATCTCAGCCATCTACAGTATCAATCTATGGCTATTACCTTAGTAGCTTGCCTTTCACACAAAATTTAGTAACTATAAAACAAAACAGCTTTGGAGTTTTGAAGATATGGGCTAGTTTAGAATTTTTGGAGGGGGGGGGGCAGCTGGGTGACTCAGTGAATTGAGAGTCAGGCCTAGAGATGGGAGGTACTAGGTTCAAATCTGGCCTCAGACACTTCCCAGCTGTGTGACCCTGGGCAAGTCACTTAACCCCCATTGCATAGCCCTTACTGCTCTTCTGTCTTGGAGCCAATACACAGTATTGACTCCAAGATGGAAGGTAAGGGTTTTAATAGATAAAAAAAAAAAGAATTTTTAGAGAGATGTAGAAGAATTTAAATTCATTGATAAATATAGAATTTAGCCATGAAAAGTCTGAGATATATATGTATAAATATTTACATATAAACACACACACACATTCATACACACACTCCTTCATCACCTAAAATAGCCAGGGAAAAGGGAAGACTTGAAAAAACTCTAAACTTGCATTTATTTTTATGATCCTGTAAAATTTGAACAAGATTCACCCATCAATGTTATCCTTTTGCATTCAAGCAAATTAAGGAAGAAGTGCTTTTGTTTTGTCTTTATATCACAGTATCTAGAACATAGTAGTTCATTAATATATGTTTGTTGAATCAAATTGAATTCAACAGACACTGAGGTTTAAAAAAAAAAAGGAAACCTTTTGCCTTCTCTACTCAGTTTTATCATAAACTTCATCCTACAGAGTAAAGCCAGAGGAACAGAAACAGCTAGGTAGATAGATAGATGGAGAGATAGATTTATCCAGAATACTACAAATATTTGACATCTATATGTTCTGATTTCATTTAGCCCCTACACACATAAAAAAATTATGTTCAGGGTTGTACAAAAATATTTGTGTTTATTATATGACACTGAAGAACCAAGGAAATACTGTGCTCTATGTAGGACCCTGACAAGCCTGGGACCCCCACAAAAAAATTCCTTGTTTACCTTAATTTCTTCAGTATTATGACAAGTTGCCACTAGAGGACACCCAAACCCATGCAGAGCTCCATCCCTTTTTATCCGAGCCTCCCTCTCTTAAGGCTGAGAGCTGGACAGAAATACACTCCCTTGTCTGAGAAATGATGAAAAAGTCCTTCATCCTAGAAGAGAATTCATTCTATGCTTGTAGTGTGCTCAAAGGCTAAATTCGTTTTCTCTACTGTATTTTCTAGTGACAGCAGACCCAAATCCAGAGAATTTATTCTAGATCTAAGATTCTTAGTGTTCATGCTACTATGTATTAGACTGGAAGTGAAGGGAGGGGGGAGGCTGTGGCAGAAGCAAAGTTCAAGTAAATTGTGTTTGTTCTCTAATGGGTCATGCAATATTAATAGTGTACCCTTCACTTTCTCATTAGCTAAAAATAGGACTTGAATATTCATGAGGCCATTATTGTGCATATCATTTCAAAGTTTAAACCTGCCGACTCTGTTTTATCCCCTGAAGTCTATGGAAGAAAAGGAATTCTCCTTCTGAGCCCAGCTTTTTGTCACCCTCACTAGAAGGTGGCAATTAGAAAGCAGGTGCTAGCCATAGTAGTCTGTTTAAAATACTACACAGTTCCAGAGTGAGAAGAAAAGAAGGATTTGAGACAATGGAAAGAGGGCACAACTTGACAGAGGACCCACATTTCAGGTCTGAATCCCAGATCCACCATTTATTAGCTACAAGATTTTGTTCAGCCTCTAACTCTCTAAAGCTGCCTCCTCATCTGCAAAAGTGAGAGTTGGGAGTTGCAGAGCAATCTCTAAGATCCCCTGCAGTTCTAAATAGCCATATCCCTCCCTCCCGATGCGATATTAATCTGGGCATTTTCCACTTTTAGAAAGGCAGAGCAATTTTACTTTACATAAAGGATAGATGATTGCAGCAAGGCATAAATGAATCTTTTGACTATTGAATCTTAAATGAAATGGATCTATAAAGTAATGAAACTGTTGGAATTTGTGGTCAAATTCGATTGTCCCGTTCCAAGCCGTCCCTTCAGGAGGCTCTACACTCATTCCAATAATGCTACTTAAAACAGTTTTTAGAATTGCTCTTTTTGAGGTCACAACCAATTTATGAGTCATGTTGGTTAACCACTAAAATTATATAACACAAGTTTATACAAGAGGCATTCTTCAATCACTGGATTCTTTCCCTATATGGAGAGTAAAGCCAGATTCCTTGGAGAGATTAGAGACTTTGTTTCAGACAATGATCTATATTGATCCAGAGATAAGTGTCATCAGTGCAATGTCATTTGCAAAAGGGAGCATCTTTAGAACGTCATTGCTCATGGAGTCTTTTACAACTTGAGTTCTATGGTGGCTTTGTCTCTAACAGTGGTGCACATTTCTGGATGAATATAGATGCTGTTGGTGGCTCAGTGGATAAAATGCAGGACCTGTGATCAGGAAAGTCTGAGTTCAAATCCCACCTCAGGTACTCACTGATTATATGACCCTGGGCAAGTTATTTAACCTCTGTTTACCTCAGTTTCCTTAATTTACCTTGCAGGGATGGTGTGAGGCTCAAATGAGATCATTGTTGTAAAAAAACTCTTACCACAATGCCTCACGTGTAGTAGGTGATGTATAAATACTTATTTATTCCCCTTCTCCTTCCTTTTTGAGAGGCATACACATCCTGATTTCAGAAGGTCAACAAACCAAAGTTCTTTCTGACATTGCATGTATCAAGGAATCTTATATGATTTTTGCTATATAAATGAGATAACTTTGCTGGAGGGGAGCTTTGGGGGCAGTGTTTTGCTCAAATACATGGGAGAACTCAATCCATGGGAGTATAGTGTCCATCTACATTAAAGAGCATTATTACCAATACAGCAATAATATGGGTTTTCGAGGCAAGATCATGATCTTGGATTGCCACATAGCACTAAGGTGCAGGGAGGGATACCCACAGAAATAATAGGGTCTAAATACAATTCAGTAGAGAGGGAAACTCATGAAAGGCACATGCCAGAGAACTGGTTACATAAAGTGTGCCCAACTAGAGAAACTGAGTCAGGAAAAATTTAATAAGTGTTTTATTTGGACAGATAAAAAGACTTGTGAGCCAGGATCATTACATATACTGGGTACAAGGAAGTCCACTCCACTTGAGTTACACTGGATTTATAAAGGGAAAATATGCAAGAGATTTGGGTAAGATTAAGAAGGTAGTGATAGTCTTGTGATTACAGGTAGTACAGATATGGGGAAATTAGAAAGGGTGGACTAATATAATGTTTCTTGGAAAGAGGTACAGCTAGGTACAAGGGAAGAGTGTGCAAAGGACTAAGGGAAAGAGCAAGAGTCTGGTACACCAGTATATTCTGAGTGAACTAAAACTCTGTGAGGCCTTGAAAGGGCAGAATATTAAGGGTACTAAAATCAATTTTGCAGGTGTTTTGCATAATTCAAAGTTCATACAACAGCTCTAGAGGCTTGGGAGTGGTAATACCTAGTCAGAAAATCAGGTTTTATGAATAGCCAGTTCTTTTTTTTCTTTTCAAAACTGGTTTCACCTTCAGGTAATTTGAAGTTTTGGGATAGAGCAAAATAGTTAAGTCTGCTGTATTTAACAATAGTTATAATTTCTGGTCCCTTATTTTCACAAGAGATCGCATTTATTTGTTAAAAAATTTTCCCCCTAAAGGTCTTGGATCATTTTTCCCTACCTATAGTTCTTTAGTATTTTACCTATAGACCAGATCATTGTTTTCTTGATGGGACTGAGTATTTCTTTTAATTTGATTTGCCTCTGGTTTTTATTCAATGTCCACTGAAAGTTCTAGGCTTTGAATTTATAAAGTCCTAGTTGTTTTAGGTTCATTTATATTCCAGGCTTTAAGGAGAAATATAATTTATAGAGCTCGGTCCCAGGAGGCTCTAATCCTTCTTGAATGTGGGCCATAAGAGCAAAGGAGGGCAACAGCATCACCAGTATGAGCTAGTGGGAAAGAACCCAAGATAATTAAATAAAAGATGGAACAATATGCAAACCTTTTCTACTTAAAAACATAGAGGACCAAAGGAATAGAAGTTATGAAAGTCTAAACTAAGAACATTCCTATTAGGTAATATTAATGTTACTTAATATCACCTTATTATTAAATAAATTAATGTTATATCTTAATCTTTTATTATAACTGTGAATTAGATGGCCATACTTAAGTTGGATGTAATAGCAAAGAGACTGCAGCAATGGTCATGAAGAAGCTAAAATCTTTAGATTTGGCTTTGGGAAACCAGAGCAGGGAAAGGGAAAGAGGTCATCTTGGGTCCCAAAGAGAGTAACATTGATTTTATCATTAATATGGCATTGTACCTAAATTCACTGGACCATTTTCCAGCCTTTTTTTGACATGCATTTGAGTAAAATGCCTTTAAAGTCTATGGTGTGGCTTGGACTTGGCATTTCAAGTCATAATGACTCTCCATGTTTGGGATTCTTCTAGGTTAGCTTAAAATTTCCCAAGGAAGTTGTTGGTGTCAACAGAAAAGTAGACACTGTGGTTCTGGTATGTCCAGACCCTCCAGCATTCATTGAAATGTCAGCATCAATTGGAACTAATGCTAGACTTTTCAAAATTCTAGTAGGATACTATAAGCGACAAGTCAGGACCTAATACCTACATTCTTTGACTATCCACATAGAGTGTGCAAAGACTGGCAAATTGTGATTTTGACGTATTATAGGCTGGCCAGATGAATGGGTGCAGATGCTTTTTCTCCAGAATGCCATAGAAAACTAGAGCTGTACTAAAACCATGAGAATGTATGAAAGTAATCTGTGACACTCAAAGTACTAGACTACAACTGGGAAGAAGTAAAACTGAGAATTTATAACTTCTACCAGACAGCATATATAAGTCTTATGCCTGATTGAACCAATCTTCTTTGCCACTATTGCCTGCAGGTGACTAGTAGCAAGAACAGTTCACTGATAAAGGAAGAAGAGAAGTGATACAGGTGAAAAGGCAGGGAACTTGTTTGAAGTTTCAGACAGGCAGCAGAAGTGAGAGCTGTGTAACAGAATGTTGTATTGGACTGTGACTGATTCCATACATGGAATTTTGACTCTAACCATTGTGTTACCCCTCTGCCTCAGAATATATAATTTCTAGTACAAAAATTTGAATCTTCCAGGAATGATGCTAAAAAACTTTCTGCCATACTCATGTTTGGGCAAGAATCACTCCTGCCTTTTGACTTGTGTTTTGAAACTAGAGGTGAAAGAGTTGATGCAATGCCTCACACTCAGTATGACTATCTCTCATTTGAAGAAGAGAAGATATCCCTATTAACCAGCCACAGTTTCAGCTCAAAAGATCTGCAACAGAAACAAAAGATATTTTTGATGCTAGAAAATGCTATCAAGTTTGATGAGGAAAATTTGGCATTCAATAAATTCACAAGTTAGCTGGCCAAAAAATCAGTATAGATTGGAGGTATTATCAGCCTCATTCACTACAACTACTTATTGCTCATAGGACAGGACAGTTAGTTGGACTATCTAATAAGCAGGTGAGGATAACTGATGGATATTCACATAGGCAAAAGCTGAAAATCACATATCATCCACAAGCTGTATGGAGACTTTCTGACTCAGATAGGAAGGCTAATAGCAACACATCCATTAAAGGAGACTAGATATTATTTATTACAGACCAGATGCAACTTTTTTCCTGCTCAAAACTACTGCAGAGACTTCCCAGGTACAGATTCAACCCACAGAGAAGGAATATACTAATAACGACTACTATCATCCCGATGGCCAACCCATATCAACTACTTATCCTAGCTGATCTTTGCAAGAGACTGAAATCAGCCTGGGAGAGGAAGGAAGTTCTGGTTTAAAGAGCTAATTATATAGGACATTCTCTTCATCAGTGGCCACATATGTGTGAAGGATGGGCCAGGGCTGGTAAGATCTTGAGACAGAAGGGATCTTCTGCTTTCCTGTTGTTTTTTTCTACTTTCCAATGGTTCTTCTGGCTTCCAGCCTTGAGAGAGAAAAATACTCATTACAACCTCTCCAGGTCACTGAAGGAAGACGAGGAGCTGGCAATCTCTGTCATGTCTCTATCCCTGTCTTGCTATACTAGAATTAGTTTTTTCAGTAAAATATGAGGAAAAAACGATTTTTTTTAGCTCAAAGGATGATGGAATAGGGAGGCCACAGGAGGTATAAGGAGCGAAAAGGTTTTTAATAGCTACTCCATAGAGTAGAATCATAAATTAATTAGGGAGATATAAAGCAAATTGCCTTGCCACCAACAAGTTGAGATTATGTAACATAAATTTGTAGAGGACCCCATCAGCATGGTTTACTGATTTTTCTCTATGTTCATTCAATAGCACATATGTAGGACCAAATGGTGAATGATCTGAAGTTGATGCATGGCTGGGCAATTTTCTGGGATGATCAGGGACTTAAGAGAAGAGAACAATGTAGAGTTGGACTCATTCATTAAAAAGTCAAGATAGAGAAAAGAGGAAAGTATAGGTAATATAAGGGTGATGGCTTGTGAAAGAACTGAGGTGTCAAAGGATTGAAGGTCATGGTATAGATAGAAATCAAGGTTTGGGTTTGTAAGACAGAGGGAAAAGTGGAATTACAGTTGATTATTATCACATAAGGGAATTTCAAAGTCTATGACAACTGAAGTAGAGAATTTTGGGGTGATGGCAATCAAGGGTTAAGATCATATTTGTGTGTGGATCAGGTGGGATGGAGGTGCAAGTCATGTGAAACAAATGTGATGAGGAACTGTGAGGTTAAGGTATTTCAGGGAGAATCAGTATGTATGTTTAAATGCCCTTATATAAGGAAAGGTATTTTGAGGAAGAGAAAGATTGTGATCCAGGTACTGAATCTGTTGAAAAAGAAGGGGAGTGAATTGCCTCCTGAAAATCAGTAGACAACAGCTACCAGAATTTTGATTGGATGGTATGTAAGAGTTCAGGTTACTGAGTGTGATGGTAAAGGAAGAACTTAGAAATGGCAGTGTGGAACAAGGAATGTTCCAGCTCCCTCAGCTCAAACAATGAGTTGGTCAAGAGTCAAAGTACAGCCAATGGGATAGCTTTTTCATTCATTCATTCATTCATTCATTCATTCATTCATTCGGTTTACTGAATTCTGAAGGGAAGGCAATAATCTTAGAAAAACAACTCTGTGATTGGGTATAGACCAACATCTCATACTGTATACCAAGAGAAAGTCAAAATGGTTACATGATTAAGATGTAAAGGACCATAAGCAGATTGGGGGAACACAGAATAGTTTACCTGTCGTATTTAAAGGTAAAATTTTTGATCAAATGGGATTGAGAGCTGTAAAATGGCTAATTTTTTACTTTATCAGATTAAAAAGATTTTGCCAAAAAACTCAATGCAACTAAGATTAGAATTAAAATTGAGAACTGGGGGAAATTGTTTTTATAAATATCTGTTATAAAGGCCTTGTTTCTCAAATATATAGAAAATTGAGCCAAATTTATAAGAATATATGGTCAAAGGAAATGAGTAGTTTTTAGATGAAGAAACCAAGACTATCTAGAGTCACATAAAAATGTTCTAAATCACCCTTGATTAGAGAAATGCAAATTAAAACAACTCTAAAGAACCACTTTATACATATTGGTGAGAGTTTGAGACAGACAGGATCTGCTTTCCTATAGATTAGATAATATTTCAGAAAAAGAAAATGATAAATGTTGGAGGGAGTATGGGAAAATTGGGGCACAGATGCACTGTTGGTAGAGTTGCAAACTGCTAAAATCATTCAGGAGAACAATTTGGAGCCATGCCCAAAAAGCATTAAAATTGTTTGTAACCTTTGATCCATTAATACTAGGTCTGTATCAAAAAGAGAGAAATTTTTTAAAAGGAAAAGAATCTAATTTCACAAAAAATATTTATTGAAGCTTCTTTTTTTTATCAGATTGGGGAATGGTTGAACAAGTTATATTATATGATTATAATGGAAAATTATTGGGCTATAAGGTATGATAAGCAGTATGATTTCAGAAAAAACCTAGAAAGACATGAATTCATTGATGAATTAATGCAAAGTGAAGTAGAACCAGGAAAACATTGCATACAGGAACAGCAATATTATATGATGAACAGCTATGAATGAGTTAGCTTTTCTCAGCAATACAGTAATCCAAGACAGTCCCAAAGGTTTCATAGTGAAAACTGCTACAGACTTCTAGAGAAAGAAGTGATGGAGTCTTAATGCAGACTGAAACATGCTATATTTCACTTTCTTTCTTCATTTTTTTGAGTTCTCTTCCACAAAATGACCAATATGGAAAAATATTTTACAAGATTGTACATGTAAAATCTAAATCAGAGTGTTTACCATCTCAAGTAGGAGGAAAGAATGTTAAAAATTATTTTACATGTAATTGGAGAGAAATAAAATATTTTAAAAGAAATTATTCCTAAAAAGCGATACAAACTTTTTTTTTAAAAAAGGAAGAAAAAGAGAACGAATCTGACAACTCCTTTATTTGACTCTTAAAGAAAATTTATGAATCATATATGTTCATTTAACTTGAACTTCCTTTGATTCTACTTTCATCTGTAATGTGAATATCTGAGTTGGTACGTGAACAGGAAAAAAAAATCCTTGCATTTTTTCCATCTGTTTCATAATCACCAAAATATGTTGTGGCTTTCTCAGTAGTACCACCTCATTTTCAGAGTAAGCAGATTTTGACTGATACTGGGCCTACTCATTCCAATCAACAAATCCTGGGTCACATGAGAAAAAATTGGAGTAGGAAGTGAAAGGGAGGAATTGCGCAATTAGCTTAAATACACCATGAACCAACCAGCATTCCAGACAATAACAGGCAGTTTGCAATGCATTCCAAAAATTAACTAAAAGCAAATCCATTATATTCATGAGTATTTTAAGAGATGAATTATTAGTGTATTTCATCAGTAGATTCCAAATAACCCCAGATCTTGTGAATGTTTGGTAAGCACTTTAAAAATAATATTTAAACATTTCAATGAGTACATTGAGTTATTCTAAATTATTCATATACATAAAAGTTTCTTCATACTTTTCCACGAAGTTAGCTTGACGTACAGCATAGAAATGTTCACTTAGCTTAACTATTCATAATTTCCCTGGGGAATCTAAATACAAGAACTTCTGTTTGCAAGTTCAGTTCTGAACATTTTTCCCAGAACATTCAGTCTACTTAACTCCAAGCTGTATACTGTTAGTTAATTTGTGTCATGAAAACACCTTTCATATCTCCCTTCGTTTCTGGTCAAATGAACATAGCTAAAAAATAAAGTCATATAGCATAAGAAAATATTTTATATGTATTTTTCTCAGAAAAAAGTTTTACACACAAATATACATATTGCACATATTTTTATGTATTAGGAAAGTTCACTAAAGAAATCCTGAAAAATCCATTCATGAAGAGAAAGAAAGTGAACACTGTTAATATTCCCTCTCTGATTTATATGTTTATAAAATGTGTTTCCTTAAAATATCAATATAATAAGTGGCATAATGGAACAAAGCATTCTCACTCTAAATCTAGTTAAAATGAAAACAAAACAATCAAGTCATTGCTAGGCTCATTGCTGCTGAAAAAGGGATGACAGAGAAACTGTTGTTACTGGATATTTTAATTTTTTAGCTTAAAAATATCAGTAGAGACAATAAAATGTCATTAAGTGCACTAACTAAAATAAGTACAATAGCTAAAATAAAATAAACTCATGTTTATATGCACTTTCTAGTTTCCAAAGTGTTTTCCTCAACAGAACCCTGTGATATCTGTATGAAAATATACAAACATATTTAACATGTATATATAACAGGTAAAGCATAGGAATAGGATTCGTCTTCATAGTCTAAGTGAAGTACTTAAAAACACTTTCATACACACAAAAGAATGATTGAAAATAATGTTCTCACTTTCTTATTCATTAGAATAGTGTAATATTTTAAATTTTGGTAATTTAAAAAATCATGTAAATAAGGGAAAGCTAAAAGCTGATTGAAACCAGTATCTATGGTTCTTCAAGTCAAATTCATGTGTGTGTGTGTGTGTGTACTCTTGTTTGTATAGTTACTAAAAGTTAGGTAACATTTCTAGGTCCATTTCCTCATCTGTAAAATTCATGGTTTAGATTAGATGATTTCTAGTCTATGATACCTATGGTACCTGATCCAAATAATCCAAATATCTATAAAATCTACTATATACTTGCATTTGGGTTTTTCAAAGTAAGCTTCCAGAATTTTAAAATTAATGTGGATTTGTGATGAATAAAACAAAACATTGAAGACTCCATCTTATCAAGCAATGGGACTTAAATTTAATTGAATGTTGTTTTTCCATGAAATAGTCTACTACAATAATATTTTATTTGGGTAGAGAATATTAGCTCTAGACAAAGGGATTATTATAAATTTGGCCAGTTCTTAGAAATGAAAACTGATATGTTCATCATCATTGGAATATGTTCTCATTTTTTAATGCTTATGATGATATAAGCCAATAGATACATAGATCTTGTGACTTAGAAAGAAATATAACTCTCGAACAAATAAAAAATGTTCTTAATCTCTCTTCCTTCAGCAAAATAATAGCTCCCACAAAATTTTTTTAAATCTTATGTTAAGTAGATGTATTTTAGAAGACAAAAAGCTTTCAAAAGTAGTTTGCTATGAAAAGAGCACAACATGTACACAGACATATTAAGTAATTTTCTATATGTAATACCATGTTACAGCAATTAGTTTATAAATGTAGAAAATACAATGGCCACTAAAGTCTGCTTGATTCTCTTCTGTTTGACTTTGGGGAGTTTATTTTAGAAGAAAAGTGCCAAGTTTGATTACAATCAGTAAGTGCTTAATAAATGTTTATTGATCAATTAACAATCTCTCTGAGTCTCCAATTAGGAAAAATTTCCAAGACTGAGGAAGAGGTTGGGCTCTCTGCATAATCTTTCATTTTTCTCCAATTTGTGAAGGGCTGGTAAATATTTAACAACCAGTTCCACCCCTTTTCCCCCCTAGCTTTTAAATCTAGAAATTAACAGACTGACCCCAATTTCCAAGGTACAAATGGTTATACTGAAATGTTAACAATCAGCTCTGCAGAGCTGGTTCAAGCTGGCTTCAGCACAAGCCTTTCTCTAATTAAAACCCTGAACTCACTGTGGCTAAGTAAAATTCAGTTTACTGGAAACATTTGACAAATGAATAAACAGATTATATTGGAGTATCAATGAATAAACAGGCAACAGGAAGGGAAATTGGAGAAAGAACTAACCTTCTTTTGAGACTTCCCTTAGGGCTCTTTTCTTTTCTTTTTTTACTAGAAATATTTGGTTCTTTTTAATCAGTTATTGATGATATAATAAAATAAAGGAATTTAAATGGCACCTAATTCAAATATTTAAAATATCCCATTTAATGTGTCTTTCTAATCTGAAACACAATATAATTTAAGTCTAATCTTCAAAACTGTGCCTTTTTTTCAGGAGAGCAGAATTATAATAATCCAGATATGATTTAGAATTTGGAGAGGCTTGTTTGGTACATTTGGCAACATGTGATTTTTATAGGCATGGCAGTAGGTACAATGTTGAAGAATAAGCCTACCAGATGGAAGAACAATGCTAAATTACTAAAAGCAAGGTACATCTTTCTGAATTGTTTTAAATCACAAAAAATCAAACACACCAAATATCAGACTAGTTTTTATTTATTATAAGTGAACATTTTACAATATGCAGATTTTTGTGGGTACTTTTCCCTCTCTTGACCAATTAAATGTTCAAAGTATTAAATAATTCACAGAAATCAAGTTCTCCATGCTGTCTGTACAAATTAAAGAACCTGTGCATGCCTCCCAAATTCACTGGTCTCTGGATAAAAAGTAATTCACAATTTAAACAGAATTTACAGCATTACAAAAATGACCAGAACTTTCTTCTTTTAATCATTTACTTCAACAGTAAAGATTACAATGATAGAATTTGAATGATCCGAATGTAAAAGTATTTGTGCAAGACTGCATTAATTGTTCTTACCATCTAAGATTTGTGGGAACCCCCAATGACAGCACAGAGACAATAGTGAAAATTAAATACAATTGAAGGAGTTCTCTACATTTGATATTTTTAAAATGTGGACTATATTATGACTAACCATTAAAAGAAAATGTGGCACCATGAGCAGCAGGAGCAAAAACAATCTGGCAGTTATACCAACTCAAGAAAGCTGACCCTGGAATATGCCAAAGTTTCTTTCCACAGCAGCCATTGATCCTAAATCTGAAAACAACTGTAGGGCGTATTTCCATTCAATGTCCATAACATTGGCTTTGCACATTGAAAATAAAATGTTTTACGAATAAGCAGTCTTTATCTTTCTTCCTTTCTTTTGTCCTTTCTTTCTTTTGAGGAGTTAAGGGGGCCAGTGGGCAGAGAGAGTGTGCTTCTTTCTTGCATTGGCAGTCCTTAAAAGAGTTGAACATTAATTCTCTGGATCTACCAGCACCGATCCATTTAACTGGAATCTGAAGCTCATTTTGAATGAACCAGACATAATTCTGTGCATTGACAGGGAGATCTTTAAATGTCCTTGCATTTGATATGTCTGTGTTCCATCCTGGGAGAGTTTTATATTGAACTTCAACTTTATTTAAGACTTCCAGGTTTGCTGGGGAATTAGGTATAATTTCACCATCTAACTTGTAGGCAACTGCAACTTTTATTTCTGTAGACATGTCCAAAATATCCAGTTTGGTAAGAGCCAAGGCAGTAAATCCATTAATCATATGAGCATATTTGAGCAAAACAAGATCCAACCACCCACACCGACTTTTTCTTCCAGGGTCACCCCAAATTCTCTACCTCGGGTCTGTAACAGTTCTCCAATTTCATTGTTCTGTTCTGTTGGAAAGGCTCCAATTCCAACTCTAGTTGTATATGCTTTTACAACTCCATATACCTCACAGACATTCTGAGGAGGCATGCCCAAACCTGTGCAAACACCCCCGACAGTACAATTTGAAGAAGTCACAAAAGGGTAAGTCCCAAAATCAATATCAAGCAGGGCTACATTAGCATCTTCTACCAAAATGTTCCTTGGAGGGCCATGGAGGGCCTCATAGAGAAAATAAAAACCACCTCTCACCATTGGTTTAATCCTTGAGTTTTTGTAATTTGCCTTCAATATCAATTTCCAAAGTGGGATATAGAGATTTATATTGATTAGCTAAAACTTTAAACCTCTCAGAGAAGCCTTTAAAGTCCAAAACAAGATCACACATCCTGAATCCACTTCGAGAAGCTTTGGAGGAATAACCTGGGCCAATACCCTTTTTTGTGGTGCCCAAATTCTTTCCAGCTTGCTCCTGCCTCTGTTGTTCCTGAATGCTATCTGTTGCTTGATGGAAGTCAAATACAATATGAGCTCTGTCAGAAATTACAAGCCTTTTTCCCAGCCTTCGAAGCCTTTTTCCATTTGCACATTTTTCTCTGCTTCTTCAAATAATCCTGGCAGGTGAATTACCACACCATTTCTAATGAATGCTGTGGCATTTGGACTGATGACCCCACTTGGTAAGAGATGAAAGTCATACTCCACAGAATCCACAACCACTGTATGGCCAGCATTGTTTCCTCCCTGGCAGCGGCAGACGATGTCGGCGTCCTGCGCCAACAGATTCACCACCTTCCCCCTTGCCCTCGCCGCACCACTGCCCGGCCAGCACCACAGTCACTCGGTTCCCTCCTGGCTGAGCCAGGAAGCTGCCGCACTCTCCGTTGGGCACTGAGGCCAAGGCGAGGCCAGTCTCCGCGAGCGACAAGGCTGTCACAACTGGACACGCAGGGGAAGGGACAAACGGCAAGTAAGTGCGGTTCCAAAGCGAACACCGCCACCCAGGCGGAGCGGAAGAGCTTAGGGCCCTTTTCTGAGATGACCAAAGAACCAGTTATTCTCTTTGGTAGTTTGCTTCTCTGCAACAGCTCAGTTCTCCAATTGTTTCATGTTTTAATCTTTTAAATCCAGATGTTCGGTTGCCTCTTTCTCTGCTTCTGAGATAGCTTCTTCCTCCTTCCCCTGATCGAAGACACCTCTTTTTCATATGAATTGTATAAGAGGGATCTCTTCTTCAACAGAATGATTCAAGGAACAAGGTCCTGGCCACACGTGGTTCTCATTATTTGGTTTAATCAAAAGGTGTTAACGTCAAATGGGGGTGGTTTACAGATAGATAGAGCTAGAAGTATCTTAGTCTAAATTGATAGATAGATAGATGTAGTGCATATATTAATTTGTTGTGCAACTTGAACCTTAAAAGTCCTTTTGTATGGGACTCGTTATTGATGGAGGTTAATTATTCACTGCTCTGCCCTTGTGTGATGGATCGAGCTGGTGAGAGGTTAAGAGAAAAGAGATGCTGATAGTTTATTTTTCAGATTTGAGAGAGAAGAAAGAAAGAGATTCTGGGCAGACAACACCTATTGGAGTCAATTCTTCAAACATATCCCTGTTCCCAGGTTGCTCCACTGGAGATTTTGGAGAATTTCCCCTTAGGTGAGATCTAAAACTCTCAGTTGAGCTATTATCTTGCTCCCAGTGCAATGTCTAAAATATATTCTCACATGTATACTTTCTCTGCTTTCTGTTTTTGCTACAGAATTGGATAAATAGGTTTATTCATTATTTGCTACGGACATCATGTAACTAGCATTTGGTGGGAAGGGAGTTCAACCACAGACTCCCATAGTCTGAACTCCCATAGACTGAAAATATTTTGAAGGGCAAGTAGATGTAGTCTTAGAATAGAGTGACCAACCTCTGGTCCCAACCCCATGTTTCCCTTTATGTTTTTTTTTAAGTCAATAAACATTTATTAAGAGCCTACAAGGCTCCAGGTTCTGTGCTATGCCTTGGGAATAATACAAAGAAACATATTAGACAGTCCCTATCCTCAAGGAGGAGCAAGGTGGTGCTATCTATTCAGGAAGATCTGAGTTCAAATCTGACCTCAGACACTAGCTTTTTTTAAAGTTAGGGCCACTTACCCCTATTTACCTCACTTTCCTCATTTGTACAATGAGCTGGAGAAGGAAATGGCAAACCACTTCAGTATTAGGGAGGAAAGTGGGGAGTTGGGCACAACTGAAACAACTGAACAAAAGTCCTCAAGAAGCTCATAATTTAATGGTGGTAAGACAATACATAAAAAGAAGCTGAAGAGGTTAGGGATAGTTTCCCAGCCAGCATATTAAAGGCCCATAGCTAAGACAGTCGGAAAAGTTGTGAATTTTAGGGTTTGTTTCATATTGTAGAATGATGAATTTCTAGAGGTCATGAAATCCAGGAGGTTGGCAATATGGAAAATAATGTAAATTCCCAGAGCATTCTGCCAAACCCAGCATTCCTTAAATGGTATTAGGGAATGGTAAATAGTAAAAGAATTAGGGAAGAGTTCTCCAATGTCCATCCCCCCCAACTCTCCAAACAGAGGGAGGGAGGGACCCCAGAGGTAGAGGGGGCTGAGGAGGTGTGAATTTCAGAGTTGATTTCATCTTGCTAACTGATGAGTTTCTAGAGATCATGAAATCCAGGAAGTCAGCAGGGTGGGAAATGAAATTATTCTTGGCTGTAATCAAAGTGTTCCTTGGAGAAGGGTGGAGAGGAGACTCTAGGGACATCTATTCTTGCATCCCTCTGAGCCACATCCAGTAAAGGCCCCTGTAGACACACATAACCCACATAGGGAAAACACAAATAGCACACAAATACACACACACACACACACACACACACCCCTTACATGTGTATATATAAAATGGTCTTTAGTAAACATCAAAACCAAAATACATAATTTTCTGACAGGTCATACTTCTGCATTTAGAATTCTTTTCTCAATCTTTCCTCTAATATTCTCACTTGATTTGGAAAATTATTTTAACCCTTCCCCCCCCCCCAACTCTTGTTTTAGCTTTCAGAAATTCTAGCTGAACTTCTGTATAAGCTAGATAAGGGTTGTTGTTTTTTTTTTAATATGCTTTCCTTGAAGATGTTTTGGAATTATTCACTTCTGTGTTTGTGTCTTGGGTACATAATAACATTTACTTTTTACTTAATAATTCTTTATGGTGGGATACTTTTGTTTTTGTTTATTCTTCTTGACTACTTCCTGACTTTAGACTTTATATTTTGATCTGAGTTCTGTGGATTTCTAGTGAAGGCTGAGTCCTCTTGGATCTTGCTATTCCTTTTATCTGGTATTTTAGTATCCTATTATTCTAAGATCTTAGTGATAGCTTAGTCAGGGGGGCCTTCAAGCTTTTAGTGCTCCCAAGGTAGTTTGATCCAGGACAAATTCTGATTTATGTCTTCCTTGTATGATCTCTGGACATTCCTGACCTGATTTTGGGTCTGAGCAACATTTTTCTAGGCTTACCCCCTGGTTGGAGTGCAAATAGATTGCTGTGGGACTTAGCAGGCTCAGAATGACAGTCCTCTTTGGTCTGAATGTCTCAGCCTGGTTATTTTCCTGTAAGCGTCTGACTGGCTGATGGCTAAAAAGGAGACCTTGCTTAACTCCTGGCAAGCAGCCACTGAGTTGATGCTTGCTTCTCAATTTGTTCCTTGTTCAATACACAGCCTATGACTGTTGTTCACCTTGGACTACCCTCCTTGGGTTCAGGTTCCTTCTTTAGTTCTCCCCTGGATCTGTGTTTTGAATTGAGTATGAGATGTAAAAGATACCATTTGGAACCTGTTCCTGTTACCTAAACAAGGTTGGACCCTCTGTGTGTGGGAGGGTGTGTGTGTTTGTGACTTCTTACCCTGATGTACAATCCCTGAATGGTAAGCTCCATGTATTTTGCTATTGTTGACTAAAAGAGGAACGTAATTCCACTGTACCCGTATCTTGCTTTTGTAGTGAGGGGAGTGTCTCATCTCCTTCAGGTTCCCAAAGAAAAGGAAGAAAATCATTCCACTGAAAACCAGTTTCCTCCATTTGGGATCAGAGGAGAGAATTCCATTTCATCAGACCAGGTCTTAAATGGTGGAAGGTTCTCTAGTCTTCCCACCAAGGGGTAGGATGTGATAGCATCAGCATTTTCCTGACAGAGCTTCCTTCTAGCCTCCTTATCCCCCACCCCATAAACCATGGGATAGATTGTCCACAGGACCTGATTGGCCCTAACTTCCCTCTCTCCATTTCCTAGTCATCTAGAGCCATAAAAAGTCCCAGTCACATGGAATCTATGACTCTCAGGTTTGGTAGGTGCCTAAGATCATCTGAGTCACCATAGCCTGACCAGACTTGTTCCTAGATAGAGACAAGGTGTGTTTAAGGAGGATAGTTCATCAAAAGAAGTTAAATGCCTCTGCATCCTTTTTGCATATACTTGTGTTAGGGCAAGATAAACTTCCTTCAGGAAATATTCTGTGATTTCCGAGTTCAGTGACTTCTAGCTGTAGGAATAGATGGAAATGGAGAGGAGAGATAGAACACATAGGAAGAAAGATGATTGACAGGAGAGACGGAATGCACAGCATCCCCCTTCTGTGTGCCTTCCATCTCTCCTTCTGTCAGTCATCTTTCTTCCTGTGTGTTCTATTTCTCCTCTCCATTTCCATCCATTCCTACAGCTGGTGTTGGACACTTGCCTCTAATACCCAATCTAAAGTGTCTAAAGTTTTGCATTGTAGCCCTATGGAATGCCTACTCCATAGGCAACAAACTTATTTTCATCTTAAATCTTTTCCCACTCCTGTTTATTGGCCCTCAGTGAGCCCTGGATCCTTCCTCATAACACGACCTCCATGTTGTGTTGACATCTCTGTAGCCTGTGACCCTGACAATCTGACTGTTAAGTACACTTTTCTCCTTTAATACTCTCTAAGTTTCTGGGATATTATCCTGTCTTGGTTCTCTTTCCAACTATGCGACCACTCCTCAGCCTCCTTTGCTGGATCTTTGTCCTGATGATAACTAACCCCTAGTGTTTCATATCCTGGACCTCATCATCTTCTTCTTCTTCCATATTCTGCTGAAGACCTCATCAACTCATGGATTTAATTATCTCCATGCTGATGATTTTCAAACCTACTTATTTGAAACCTGATCTTTCTTGTACCTCCAGCTGCCAATTAGACATCTATAACTGGATGTCTTATAGACATTTTAAACTTGATATGTCAAAAACTGAACTCATGATCTTTCCACCTTCCAAATGTCTCTATTATTGCCAAGGGTGCCATCATTTTTCTAGTCACCTACATTTGAAACTCAAATGTCATCTTCAACTCTTCTTTCTCACCCTAACCCACCCCCATATCCAAAGCATTGCCAAAGCTTCTCAATTTTACCCTTATAACATCTCTTAAATATGTATTTTTGCTCTTATGATTCTGCCACTATTCTAATGCAGATCCTCACCATCTGAACTACTGAAATAGCATGCTGGTTCATATCCTTGCTATGGTGAATGGACTTCTCTAGAGTCTGCATTTTTAGTTTTATAATATTATTTTATTTAAAAAGCACTTAAGATTTCTTTAGTAGGGTTCCCTACACATTCTGAACAGAGGCTAAAATGACCTGAGCAGAGTCAATACAAGAGAGACATGAATGCAAGCATTTGAGTCACCAGACTTGGGCAGAAAAAGAAAAAAAAAAGGAACCACTTTCTGTCCCAGAAGCCAAAATATGCTCCTTGTGATGTCATCATCCAATATCTCCCCAGTACATCCTAAGAGAGATTGCTCACTGGGCACCATCTACACAGCAATTGAACTCAAGAGATTTCCTCCTCTGAAGTGGTGGGTCTTCTGGATGAAAAGTCACTCTAACACATGACAGAGTACCATGAGGCTTCCAACATGGCATCTGCCTAGCTGATTGATTACTTTACCACGGAAGAGAATTCTTATTTACAGATAAACAAAAAGCAGGTCTCTGCCTTGCCAGTTTTTTTTAACTAGATAAAAGAAGGGAGTACTCAACCTAGTCTTCAGGAAAGAGTTTTCAGCTTGATAAAGAATTTGAGTGTTAAATCAAAAAGTTTTTTGGTAAGGGCCAAAAAGGGGTACAATTTCATATTAACTTTCCACATTACCACACCTTTCTTGCCATTACAATCAAATTTATTTTCCTAAATCTCAGGTCTGACCATGTCATCTCTCTAATTCAATAAACTCTAATAGTTCCCAATCACCCTCAGAATGAAATATATCCTCTGTTGGGCTTTCAAAACCCTTTCAAACTTGACCTTTGTTACTTTCTTGCATCTTATATCCTGACATACTCTGATTCAGTGAAAGAGGCCTTCTTTCTGTTTCTTACACAAGACACTCTTCTCTAGACGTGATGAATTTTTGTTGGCTTGGAATACTCTCCTTCTTAACCTCCTGGCTTTCCTGTATTCCTACAAGTCCTAATTAAAATTCCACAAGAAGTCTTTCTCAAACTCTTTTAATTCTAAAGCCTCTCCATTGATCATTTCTAATGTATCCTATATGTAGCTTCTTTATACAAATGTGCATGCTGTCTTTCCCATTAGACTGTGAGCTCCTTCGGAACAGAAGCTATTTTTTTTACCTTTCTTTGTATCCCCAGAGCTTTGTACAGTGCCTGGCTCTAGCAAGTTTATTATTATTATTATTATTATTAATAAATGTTTCTTGACTGAGTGAGTCCCATCCTCACTACTCTGAACCTTTCTTCCTTTGCAAAACTGGCCTGGAAAATGGCTTACCCTGATTTTATCTGGGACTTGCCAAATAGGAAGTGATCTAGTACCTTTGGAAATCTTTGTGGAAGAAGTGTGGTTGGGCAGCTGGGATAGACTTCTTGCTACTCCACCAGCTTGGCTCTCCCCATCCTCTTCTAAGTCTCAATCATTGAACAAAGTTAAGAGATTGGGCACAGAATGGCACTGTGCCCAGACTGATAGACAATGCTTTTGCAAGGGGTGGGTGGAAGAGCAACCAATCAAAGCACAGATTTAGTTCTTCTAAATGCAATACAGACTTGGGAAAGGTAAGACTCAAATGCTCAAAGGAGGTATCCATAAAATGTTTACTATAGTGCCAATTAATAAATGCCTTTTCTCTTTCCTTTCTCATACTCTTTGCAGTTGCCCAGGTGATGAGCTAAAAATGCTAATGGCAGAGAATTTGTTGTTTTGGAATGGCTTCAAGTCACTCTCATTTTCTAACCAATTTTTTCTGCCCGCCCCCTTCTTACCACCAGCATAGACTAGGTGGAATACATTTAAAACAGTGTGACATTCCAATAACCTTTCTACACCCCATTAATACCTATTTTCCTTCCATTTGAGTGCTAAATTTAGATCCACCTAAATTTGCAGCTCCACATGTCTTTTTTTTATTTATGAATTACTATCATAAGCAGGCTACAGTTATTTCCCCATACCCTGACTCCCTAAATATGAAACACACAGACAAGTGTTCTGGGTCCATTTCATACCACAAAGAATTAAAATGGGAGAAGAAGAAATGATAGTCTATGTCTACTCATGTCTGACTCCAAAAGCACAGTGCAAATCCAGGTGAATAAAGCCCTCATAGTTTATTTTGTGATACCTGGGAAAGGATGAAACCAAAATGAAAGTATCTATGTGACTTTGGACCTCTCAAGTCCTTATTCTTAAATTAGTATTCTGGGGCACAAAACCCTAAATACTTCCTTGATTCTCTCCAAGAGTTAATGTATTTCAGAAAAGGCTCCCAAGAACTATTGCTTTGTTACTGGCATAGATGAAGTAAATGACAGAAATTCTTTAGTTCTTTAATCTTGATGCCACATATGTGAGTGGCCTGATCTAGAAAACTATAAGATCAAATGTTACAGCTAGAGGAAACCTTAGAAGGCATCATTTTAACATGAGGAAAAGGTTAAAAAAATCAAAATTTCCATGGTATGTTTGAACTAGAACACTTGTTAAAGATAATCTGATTGGTTTTTTGCCGTATTTAACCATCTGATTGGGGGGCAATGTTTATTTGATGATTTCTCTGTTGAGATATTATTGTACAACCCTTGCCAATACCAACCATCACTGAAGTTGAATACCACTGGGTTGTTATAGGAAGCACAGTAGAGCTTTCACCACTGTAGGAATGGAAACAAAGAAGTACCAGCTGCTCTTTCCCCCCCTTTCCCCTTTAGAACATAAAGGCAAAAGCAAAGGCAGATAAAAGAAAAAGGCATTTTTGGAAAAAGGATTAGAAGGTGTGTGACCGTGTCTGTTCTCTACAAATAAAACTTACCTATGACATGCCTTAACATGCTGCCTTGATCATAGTAGGCACTCAGTAGATATTTGTTGAACTATATTATTGGGTCATTGAAGTATATGAAATATGTTGTTTTGAAGATAATAATTTGGAATGAATGAACTGAACAGATAAAGTAATAATAGTTGACTTATACGTGGGTCTTCACAGTTCCAAATATTTCAAATAACTTACAAGCACAGAGATTTTAATATGATACAGCAATTTCAACAATGTGTGAACTCATCACTATTAAAGAATTTGGCAAAAACTGAAGGTGACAGTCCTTTCCTCCTTCTCTTAGGTTGATTGCTATATCATAAATGGTTAGGACTCAGCTATCTAGGAGCTTTACATGTATCTCTGACTGAGGACCAGGAAACCTGGCTACCCAAAAAAAGATCTCACAAAGTCCATACACTAAAACTTACAAATGTATAATATATATACATATGTGTACTATATATAGAGAAATATTTAGAGGTCTTGCTCAGAGCCTACTTACTTCTATACTGCACAGAGTTCTAACAATCTTGATTCATTGGTTTGCAAATCTATAGTAAACTTGAAACAAGAGGAAACAAATAGGAAAAGACTATAGATAGGCACACTGTGATACTGTGAGGTGGTAGTTGACATCTGGGAAAGAAACCAAAATTATCAGGGCAGATTATCAAGGGAAAAACTTCTCTAAAAATCTCATTAGACCTTTCCAATCCATAATCATTACAATCCAAATCTTATTGGATTCATAATAATCCTGAAAAATGAAGAAATAACATTCTCTTCAGTGTGCTATTTTAAAAGAAAGGAAATTTTGTAATATATTTTAGAACTATTTACCCATAATGGAAAAAAATAAAGCTTTTTGCCTAAGGACATCTGCTCTTTCAAAAATTTTGCTATGTATAACTCATTCCCTAAGGATTACCTATAGCTGAAATTTTACTGTAATACAACATAAGCAACTATCTTCCAATATATTTTCCCAAAGCCTTCAAGCATTTTATAAATGTTACACTAATCCCTTCGAAATTAACCAGCAAATGTTCTTTTCCATTTTTCTGAGAGAATAGAGCAGAATGCCAAAAGCATTATTTCCCCCCTAGCATTTATACATATAAATACATTTGTGTGCATATATATGTGATATATATACAATGAATATTGATATATATTATATATGGGATATATGTTAGATATATAGGATATAGATAGATATAGGGGAATGATATATATTATATATAGGATAGAAATACATATCATTGTGTTTATATATTAAATATATGCATATATTATATAAATATTATATAATTATAAAATTTGTTTTATAATTATATAAATAAGTATATATTTTTAAACTTTGAAAACTTGAAAATTCTCTGAAAAAATTATGTATTTCTTATGACCTTTCTTAGTTCTTGTATCTATATACAATTAGTCAGCATTTAAGTTCTGCTTCGTGTTTAGAGTACAAATGATCTGGTTTGCCCCAGAACTCAGAGTGACCATCTACTTCAACCTCCTCATTTTAGAGACATAATTAGGTGGTATAATTGATTCTGTAATATAGGACCTGGAGTCAGGAAAGACCCAAGGAATCTTTATTCTATTTTCTCATTATAGATGAGGGAAATGAAGCTGAAAGAGGTTAAGGGACTTGTCTTACAGTTGAACCTTCACACTGATTGCTTCACGGTGATGTCGTCTGGCCTGATAGAACAATAATAACAATATTCATTCCATTCTGCCATAAAGTGCATCATAAGATTTTGATTAATAAAATGGGAAAGCAAGAGGTGATATGAAAAGGTCCAGGCAGAGAGGGAATCCCTTAGTGGTTCACTAGCTCAGAAGTGAAATAAAATGAAAAGTCCTAAAAGAATCAAAACACATAGAGTTGTAAAGTCTATTCCATTTTCTCTGACCCTCACTTCACCTGAAGCTTTAAGGTAAGACTGGAGTCACTTTTATCAATGTTTATTTGCAGAGAGAAAAACTGTCCCCCAAAATATGACCAATGGCTTACAAAGCCAAAACAAGGTATTTATTATAAACTGAAATCGAGGCCACCTGTGCAGTAGTCCCAGTCCCAGGGAAAATAAACTTCTGGCGATATTGTCTGGATTGGCTTTCCAGAGAGAACTGGATTTTCTAGTTTGGTCTGACTCCTTTGACCTAATCATACCATTTTTTTCCTTGAAAAATTAGAAGAGAGGTGTACAAACTAATTATGAATGAAAGGCTGGCAAGTTTTCTCCAGGAACCAAAGGACAAATGACCGGTATTAACACTCCTGTTTTCCATGTTCTCTGGTGAAACCCACATTAAATACCCAATTATTCTCAATTCTATCCTACCTATGTGATCTTGGGAAGCAGTCTTGGTTCTTTGGGACTATATCCTGCTTTGGAAGGTAAAGATATTGGATGAGAAGATGTGTAGAACCTTTTCAAACTCCAAATCTTGAGAGTGTTTATTAACTTTTTAAAATGTTCCAAATGATTCTGAATGGAGCATTAACTTAGAATCAACCAACTTCAGTGCTTTCAAAGATCTTTAATCTCTACAGTATGGTCACTCTCTACCATGAAAAATGAAAAACATTATAATTCTTCCAAAATTTTAAACAGTTTCATGATACAGCATGAAGTAATGGAAAAAGAAGAAAAGTTTACTTCATAGTTTCATAGCAGTTAGAGCTTAAAAAAATTCTTAGAGATTACTTAATCAAACTCCTCATTTTGAAAAAAAGAGAAATGGGGGGTAGATGGGGTTAAATTATGTTCTCAAGGTCATACAAGTCAGCAGCAGAACCAGGATGTGAAATCTCTCATCCTAGACAGTACTCTTTCAAATCCCAGCTGAGCTGCATCTTTGACATTGAGCAGTTCTATTGACCTCACTTGGCATAACTACATTTCTTCATCTGAAAAAGGAGTTTCTTTAGCTGTTTCCAAATGTCTCTTCTGGTTCTAAATTCTATGATACTTTCAGTTATGAGAGCCAAAAACATTTCCCATGGTGATCAATCTGGTGATGTGTAAAGATGAATTTAGAGTTGTGACTTTAAATCTAGATTTAAATGGTCGTCAAATAAAATTCCCAAGTCATTCTGGAAATTTATGGTAATTTAATTAATATAGAGGGAAGGAATTTAAGGAGAAGAGAGAGGGAGAGGAAAAAGAGTTAATTTAAACTGCTCCAGCTCAGGCTGAGCCAGGCAGGAGTTAAAGGCCTTGGCTAAAGGGGCCTCCCTGAGCTCAAGGGAAAAGGAAATCAGTCTTATCACGCACCACGAGACCGTTTCAAGGAAGCTGTCTAAATGAGCTCCTCCAGGCTGAGTTCCAGGATCGAACTGGTGCCCAGGCTGCTCATAGGAAGTGATTAGCCAGATCCAACTTTCCGGGGAAAGAGGTTTTGAGAGATGAAAAAATCCCAAATATATAGACCTTTCAATCTTGTGTCTCCACCTCTAAATTTTCACATTTACCAGTCACATCAAGGCTTTCTCCAGGACTGCCAATACTTTTAGTTCTTACCTTCTTTGATTAGTTTATATCTTTTGAGCTACTTCACACTTCTTTGTTAAGTTCACCTTTTGTTAGTTACTTGACTTTTTTATGATTAATTTAACCTTTACAGTTACTTAACACCTTTTTGTATTAAGGTCTAAAATTAGACTTAGCTTAAGGTTCTATCTTCACTATAAGTTGAGGACTAAGTTCTGTCATTGTTCAATTAGGAGATTACAACTTTATCTTCCCCCAAAGTATGTCTAAATAGGGTGGAGTAATGTAAAGTACTACAAGACATTCCTGATTCTGTTAAAGAGAGTGTCTTCATTGTTACAATCAGGAGATAGCTAAATCAAATATTCTGAAGTATGGTCTGAGTAGGGTGGAATAGTTTTAAAATTCACAGATGAGTCTCTTTGACTGGCCTGGTCCTGAACTCATACTATTATTTCTACCATCATTCTATTCTGTTATTTCTACCATTAAGGTATAAAGCATAGGAGAACTAAATCAGCATGAATGGAAACCAATCAATCCTTCAGAAACTCTTAACCAGAAGTCTGTAAAGTATTAAAAAATTTTGATAACTATATTTCAACATAGTTACTTGTAATCCTATATCACTTATTGTGCACATTAAAAAACAACAACAACAACATGTTTTTAAACAGCCCTTACCTTCTGCCTTAGAATCAATACTACATATTGACTTCAAGGTAGAACATCAGTAAGGACTAGACAATGAGAGTTAAGTGGCTTGTCTGGGGTCACACAGCCAGGAAGTGTCTAAGGTCATATCTGAACCCAGGACCTCCTGTCTCTAGGCATGGCTCTCAATCCACCTTGATGTCCCCCATTTAAAAACATTTTCAGAAGGAATCCATAGGCTTCGCCAAACTTATAAAGGGATGCAGGACACTGAAAAAGCTAAGAGTCCTTGAAGTAGAGCAAAACTTTTTACAAATAATCAGTCAACAAGATTTTATGAAGCATCTATCTGCCAGGCATTAGGGCTGCAAATACAGAAAAACAAAGTAATCTCTACTTTCAAGGAGACTATATTCTAATATTTTATTAGAGTAGATATCACTTATACATCTAAGTATATATAGAACAAATACATAATAAATGTAGAGAATAAATACCTAATAATAAATACCTAATAAATTCATTCAATAAATAGAAAAACAATAATAAATACATAATAAATAAATAAATACAAAATAAAACAAAGTAGTCAAAAAGAGAGGACACTAACAGAAGGATTAGGAGGATACCATATACTAAAAATTTAGAACTTCTACAGTGATTAGTATCTCTCATAATGCTATATTAGGCCAGGTTAAATCAGGAAGGATAAGATTAATATTTTCTCTTGTAACACTCCTGGCTGAATCTAAACAAATTAAAAAAAAATCTTTCCAGGAAACAATAGGACAGTAATAAAGAGATAATTTCTAAAAATCACTGGAAAACACAAAATTCTGTTTCCTCATTGTTGTAGCATTCATGCCATTACTAGTATAACAAATGCCCAAACTTTGCTCCTCCATGTAGGACTACAAAGCATTAACTTGTGACTGCCTAGAAAAACTGACTATATATATACATATATATAGTATTTTTGCACTTCAGATGAAAAATAAACATTCCCCCCTCTACAATATACTAATTTCAGAACTAATTGCTGAAACATCAAGTCCTATTAAAGGGAAGGAGAATTGCTATACTGGCAAATACAATTTAACAGTTAAAAAAAAGTTAGACCTTTCCTCTATAAAACTTGTATAACTGGCTTTTCTGGGCCCCCTAATTAATAGCTAAAGTTGCTGCCCAGTTACATGCCCTCAAGAAGCTATTTTTGCTTATACTTTCCAGATTAACTAGAGACTTAAAAGCCTTTCAGTTGTTCAGTTGTACAGACTTCTATTTCTTTTGGCTATTTAACTGTAGAGTTAAGTAACAAATGAGTGCTGAAATCATAATGAAGGCAGAGCCAAGATGGCAGAGTACAGGCTGGGACCCAGCTGGACTCTCCCAACAGTTCCCTCTAAACAACTTTAAATTAGGCTTCAAATCAAATTTTGGAGTGGCAGAGTCAACAAAAATCAGTGAGACTGTTTTTTTTCGGTCCAAGACAACTTAGGAAGAATGTAGGAATCTATAACATTGGGGTGGGCTCAGACTCAAAGAGAAGCAGGAACCCCTTCAGTGGACCTTGGAGGTGGCAGTAATTATATCAGTAATAGCAGCAGCTTTGGTAGCTCTCAGCCCATGGATGGTAATGGTGTCAGACAACTTCTCAAAAAGATATTTCAGGGGAGACTCTTTGCTGGCACTGCAGCTAACACTATTTGTCACTCTATTGCCTATAAGCAGTTCTGGGCCATAGTTTCAGAATGGAGAGGAGCTCTTGTGATCTATCACAAGGCTGGTCACCCATCCCAGGGCCAAGATGAGCACCAATGCTTGTGGTTGCAAGGGAGCCAGTACTCTTCCTAGGTAAAGACCAAAGAGCATACCAGGATAGCAGTGACCACATCTCTCTCTCTCTCTCTCTCTCTCTCTCTCTCTCTCTCTCTCTCTCTCTCTCTCTCTCTCTGTTTCTCTCTCTCTCTCTCTCTGTCTGTCTCTCTATGTCTCTCTCTGTCTCTGTCTCTCTCTGTCTCTCTGTCTCTGTCTCTCTGTCTCTCTCTGTCTCTCTCTGTTTCTCTCTCTCTCTCTGTCTCTCTCTGTCTCTGTCTCTCTCTGTCTCTCTGTCTCTGTCTCTCTGTCTCTCTCTCTCTCTCTCTGTTTCTCTCTCTCTCTCTGTCTCTGTCTCTCTCTGTCTCTCTGTCTCTGTCTCTCTGTCTCTCTCTGTCTCTCTCTCTCTCTCTGTTTCTCTCTCTCTGTCTCTGTCTGTCTGTCTGTCTGTCTGTTTGTCTGTCTGTCTCTCTCTCTCTCTCTGTCTCTTTCTTTAATATCACCTTGGAAGCACTGAAAACATGCAGACCCCCCAGAACTAGCTCTGAAAATAGCAGCAAGAAAAAGTCTGAAGCTTAGCATACTGTTCACCCCCATCCCTATGTGAGCAGACTCAAACTTGAACATAAAATTTTAAGTGAAAAAACAAACTGGGAAAATCAGCAAAAAAAAAAAAAAAAATATATATATATATATATATATATTTAAAAAGAACTTAACCATAAAAGGCTACTATGGTAGTTTGGTTGTTGTTTGGTCATTTTAGCCGTGCCTAATTCTTCATGACCCCGTTTGGAGTTTTCTTGGCAATGATACTAGAATAGTTTACTATTTCCTTCTTTAGTTAATCTATCTTTAGATAAGGAAACTGAGGCAAACATGTTTTAAGTAACTTGCCCAGGGTCACACAGCTAAGTGTCTGAGGCCAGATTTGAACTCAGGAAGATAAGTCTTCCTGATGCCAAGGCCAGTACTCAATCCATTGTGCCACCTAGCTGCCACTATAGTAACAGGGAGAATTTAACATTAACTTAGAAGAATACAGTAATGTGAAAACATCTATAAACAAAGGCTCAAGGAAAGATGCTAATTGGACCCAAAGCCTTAAAAAATTCCTAGAAGAGTGAAAGAAAGAGATAAAAGTGGTAGAAGAAATTTTGAGAAAATAATTGAGAGTGATGCAAGAAAATCATGAAAAGAGAGCTAAAGGCTTAATAAGGGAAGCACAAAAGAAATGCTGAATTAAAAAACAACAACTTTAAAAACCTCCAGAATTGGCCTAATGGTAAACAAGGCACAAAAATTTGCTGAGGTAAAGAACTTTTTAAAAAGCAGAACTGGCCAGATGGAAAATGAGGTTCAAAAGCTTATTGAAGAAAATAATTTCTTAGAAGTTAGAGTAGGACTAGTCAATGCTAATGAATCTATATGATCTCAAGAAACAATGAAACAAAAGCAAAAGTATGGGAAAAATAGAAGAAAATGGGAAATATCTCATTGGTAAAACAACTGACCTAAAAAAATAGTTCAAGGATAGATAATTTAAGACTTATTGAACTGTCTGAAAGCTATGACCAAAAGAAGAGTCTGGATATCATATTTCATGAAATTTTCAGGGGAAAGTGTCCTTTAGGTCTAGAGGGTAAAATAGAAATTAAAAGCGTCCACCAATAACCTCCCAAAAGAGATCCCAAAATATACACTCCCAGGAATTATTATAGCCAAAGAACAAGAAAAAAGAAATGGAATTATTGTAGAGGAGTACAAAGCCTGTGAGATCAGAAATGTATCACTGATTATAGGCATACTTTGTTTCATTGCATGTCATTTTATTGTGCATCATAGATATTGTATTTAAAAAAAAATAAATTGAAGGTTTGTAGCAACCCTGGCTTAAGCAAGGCTCTCTGTGCCATTTTTCTAATAGCATGTATTCATATTGTGTCTCTATGTCACATTTTGTTAATTCTCACAATATTTTGAACTTTTTTATTATTATTATGTCCATTAAGGTGATCGGTGATGTTACTGTTGTGATTGTTTTGGGGCATCATGAACTGTGACCATATAAGACAATGAATTTTTTCCATAAATGTATATATTCTGCCAACCTGTTCCCCCATCTTTCTCCTTTTCCTTTGACTTCACTATTTCCTGAGATACAACAGTACTAAGGAATATTAAATAAACTTAGTTGATAAAGCAGCAGCAGAGTTTGAAAGGATTGAGTCTAATTTTGAAAGATCTACTGTGGGTAAGATGCTATCAAAAAGTATTATATGACAACTTAAAAAAACCACTACAAAGCTTGCAGTAACAAGGGTCTTTGAGGCAAGGGGATTGCAATTCAGGACTAGTAACTTCCATAAATTGTTCTGCAGATCCGTTGAAAATTCATAGATATTGTTGGGGAATTTTGAGGAGTGATGGATGATATCTGGCTAAAACAGGGATCCTTAAGGGCAGCAATAGGGAGTTTCCAAAGAAACTATAGAAACAGTTTTTAACGGACTTGGACCAGCTAAACCATTTTCAGGCAGTTTGTGACTCTGGTGTGGGTGTGAGATCAGTTCATAGCTAGATGCATTCCACATATGCTACAGAGAAAACTTTATGAAAGGAAGAATGAATTGATGCAGCAAACTTCACTGTGGTCTTATTTTAAGAAATTGATACAGCCGCCTCCACCTTCAGCAACCACCACCTTCACAGTCAGCAGCCATCAACACTGAGCCATGACTCTCCACCAGCAAAAAGATTATAATATACTGGAAGGGATGGTTGGCATAATGCTACTGCATACTGAAAAACTATTAGGACACTGTGTGTATGTGTGTATATATTTACACACAGTATATGCATATAAACATAACTTTTGCATGCACTGAGACACAAAAAATTGAGTGACTCACTTTATTGCAATACTCATTTTGCTGTGGTGGTCTGGAACCAAATTCTCAACACCCCTGAGGGATACACAACACAAGCATTTAGTCTGAAGGAATGAGAGAAAGATGGAGATCTGTCATTATTTTTAGAGATTAGGAGAGTCTGGTTTGCCCCTAATCCCCAGCATGTGAATTTGGAACAAGTAGATGGGTGGGAAATGATGGATGTTTGAAATAAGGACATTGTCACAGAATGAACCTATTTCCTGGACTATATAACAGTTGTGGATACCTGAAATAAAACTTTGAGACAGTCTCTCAAAGTCAAGATATTTTACGTGCTGGGGAAGAGCACTGACTCATCACTTCTGAGAATTTCTGAGTTTGTATTTTAACTTAGTTTTTCTACAGACTTAAATACATAACCCACTCACCCCCGCAGCAGTAAATGTTTAGCCTCCTGGGTTCCAAAAACAAAGTATTTTGTAATTAATCATTTGACAGATCCAATGCATAAATGTACGGGAATAAAAACAACATCATTAAGAAAAATCAGAAATGCATGAAAGTAAAAACATTCTCATTATTAAAAAAAAATTCTGCTTTAACAAGATACAGGATCAGAAAATTAAATGAAGGTCCAACTGTGTGTATAGGATATAGTAGACTATATAATAAAGTAACTATAGAATAGAAGAGGATACAAGTTATAGGGAGTTTTCCACAGATAAAGCATCGTTATATTCTTGACTTTTCCAGCAAACTAGAGCAGCCTTCTGATTTCTTAAAACCAACATGGTTTAAAAGCATTAAAGTCAACATTAGCTAAACTGCTCTCCAAAGCACAGGTTGAGGCAAGCAATGTCTGGCATCCCCACCCCCAGCCAAAAGAATCTGAGAACCACAGACAGCTTTGTGGTGGCTGCTATCTAGTTGGCCAGAAAAGAATTGAATGGAAGGGAGCCCACTGTGCTCACTCGACTCTTCTACCAGCATGTGGCTGCAGGGTACAGCCACTTTTAAAACTAATGTTTCTTCAAAACATTCTTTTACAGATGATCTCATTGAGCATATATTAAATATCTAGATGACCATTTGAATTTGGTCCAGTTCTGCTTAATTGAATGCTGGTGATGAGACCGAGAACTAGAGGAAGGCAAAACCTAGGAGGGAACCAGATTCGAAAAATATTGGGGTTTGTTCCTATACAGCCACTTAATTGTGCCGGAGAAAAAATTTTTGGCTATGGGTTCAAGGAGCTGCCTGTGAAAACAGTCAAGTATATTTGAAGGAAGAAGGAAACGATGCCATAACTCATTATTGTTTTCTATTCGTTAGGAGGTAGGCAGGGAAGGAAGGGAGTGATGGAAGGGAGTCAGAAGGGACCTCCATTTCTTCCCTGTGCTCTGAAAGCCCTCTGGATTTGAAAGACCGAAAGTGGGAAGGAGCAAGTTATGTTTTAGTAAATTCACGTTCAGGAGAGGCCGACTGTTCAGCTGGAGATATTGTCAGTGCCACCTGGTGGCTCTACTTGAGAATTGGGTGATTTTGTTTTTTACCTCTATTATTTATATACAAGTTTCAGTATTTATTCAATAATATTTTCACTCTGAACATTTAAGTTTTTTTCTGCTTACATTTTATTTACATCTCATTTTCCTTGAATGTTTTACAAGCTGAAGCTAACTCATACATGCTTGCTAATTTCTTGGGAAATTTTGCTTTTAAGGGGGTTTTACAAAATTGATTCATGATTTATAGGAAAACATTTGTTTCTTTCTCATTGAAGTTTTACAGCCTGTTTAAAAATCTATAGCCTTTTTACTCCTGATTCCTACTTTTAGTGTTCCTTTTTGTTGTTATTATTTCGCTTTTTCTCATTTTGTTTTTTTAAAACTTCCCTATCTGCTGTAATCAGATGATTAGCCTAAAAATGAAGGACTATTATTATTTAATTCTTCTAAAAGTGCCATAAGTGTGTACTTGCTGAAACTACATATCTGTTCCAAAGAGTTTCATTTTAGCCATTTGGCTTCTCAATAATTCAATGATTAGAATGTGATTGTGGTCTTGTTTTTCTATTAATTAAATGCCTACTTTGTTAGGTGCTTAGTGTACATTTGAGGCAGCTAGGCAATGAAATAGAGTGAAGGGCCTGGAGTCAGGAAGGCTCATCTTCCTGAGTTCAAATTTGGCCTTCGACATTTACTAGCAGTGTGACCCTGAGTAAGTCAATTAACCATTTTTGTCTCAGTCCTTCATCTGTAAAACGATCTAGAGAAGGAAATAGAAAATCTTCCTTAAGAAAATCTCAAATGGGTTCACAGAGTTAGAAACAACTGAACAACAAAACTGTGCACTGCATGACTCATTGCAACATGAAAGCTTAACATTTAATGCATATTTAATAGATAAAGCTACTGCAGGATGTACTTAAAAACCTTCATATGTGGATAAAACTTTGAAAATATGGAAGCTGCATTTGAAATATGCTATTGTTTACAGGCATTAAACTTTATGATATTATATATATATATATATATATATATATAAATAACATTAGCTTTGAAAAATATAAAACTATTTAAGAAACTGCAAAATAATTGGAAAGCTATAGAGTAACCTTTAGCAAAACAAGACCAGAAGAATCCACTAAAAGAAAGAAATGATTTATCTGGGTGATGCTGAATCCATCTTTTCTATGACAGAAAAAAAGTGCCCCTCACCAGTCATAAGAGGAAGTCTAATTCCCCTAACCCAAATAAAGGATTGTTTCCTATAAGCCATGGGCTAATTCCTTTGAGTTACACAGAGGAATGTCATCTATCAATAAAACAAGGACTGACTAGATTTCCTGAATCATCCAAAGGAGCATCAGTATCAAGCTGGATCTGTCAGAGTGACTTTCTTGCTTAGTTTCTGTAACTCATACACACTATTCCTGAGTTGCTTTGGCTTGAGTTTTTGTGAGGTAGGGTTACTTGGAAAAGTTTCACTGGTGACTAGATAGATGAGCTCACATAGTAGGTCCAAGACAGGAATTTAAATAGGGAAGGAGTCTTAAGAAGACTCAGAAAAGGTCTCAGATAAGCATGCATCAGAATGTCTATGTCTGGCAGGCAGAAGGACAAAATGAATCATTTAATGCAAAGTGCTAAAGAACCTGTCTCTTAGGAAAAGAAGTCCTTGGGTCACTTTAGGAACTCTTCCCCAAACTTGAAAAGTTTTACAACTTTGATCTAATAAGCTGAGATGCTGTTGTTAAAGCTAAGCAAAATCAATAAAGGTAAATTGTCAAAATACTTGCTTCAGGTAAACAACCACTTTTTGAGACTGGTAGGAAGAGGAATGGAATCTTTTGAAAAAGCTTATGTGGCCATAGTAGACTTAGGTGGACCTGACTTCGAATATAGCCTCAGGCATTTCCTAGCTATGTAAGACCTGAGCCAGTCACTCAGTTTCCACAATTGTAAAATGAAGATATTAATAGCACCTATCTTTTAGGATTGTGAGGATAAAATAAGATAATATTTGTAAAAGCACTCAACCCAATGGCTGGCACAGAATGGGCTTGCTTTCTTCCTTTCATGTGGTCAAGAGAATATATGGTTGACTTGGTTTAATGGTGTTCCTAAAGACTACTATGGAATAAAAATAGTCATTGACTCGTGGTCTACTGATAGACCATATGAAAATAATTGAACAGTTGGGAACCTACCTTACAAAAAACTCCACCCCCAAAAATTTAGTAATAGTATGTAGGAGCCACAGAAACTAAGCAGGAAAATCACACTTGCAGATCTAGATTCAATGGCAGAAATTCATAGAAAATTTGGTGAAAGGTGGACCAATAGAATAAATTATTCTTCTTAGAAAACCAAAGGGACAAGAAAATGGAAAATATGATATTGACATATGAACACCACTAGTAGTAAAAAGCCTCAAATATTGAGATATAGCTACCGTAGGTTATGAATGTGGAAAGAAGACCAAACACAATTTGAATGCACCTAACAGGAGAATTTGGTTTTGGTATTACTTGGAGGAAAAAATGATGAGACCAGGGGGGAAAATTATAGCAGAACAGTTTGTTGAACCTCCTCATCAGTTGTTTATGGGTCCTTCTTACTTGGACTCACTGGACCCTGTATAGAAGTGATAAGGAATATTGAGAACGTGGAATGCAAAGCTATCTTGGTCAGTTGACCTCAAATCACCATCATATTCCAATTATCTTACTTTTATAGACTCAGAGAGAGTTAAAGCTTAGAAGATTAAGTAACAATCACTACCGGTGATTAGGAGACATCAAAGTTTGAAATTTCTCAAAGAAGTCTTTGATGTCCATTTAAAAATAGACATTGTGGTTCTGGAATACCAATGCTAACCAGAACAATTAAAGTCCTTCCAAAATATCAAGAGGATATGATAACTAGAAAACTGGAATTCCAAACCAATACAATGTCTATCAATGCAGTCTATGGAGCAGTCTACAGAAGGATAGAAACAATGTCAGTAACTATCATTAAGACACTAGCTTCATGACCTCAGAAATAGATTCAGAGAGATTTAATTTTCAAGATTCCTCAAAATTGAGAGGGTAGATGGTAGAATTGAGCCCAAATAGAGCACATTGTCTCATTACATTTAAATGTTCTCATTGAATAAGAGGTATTTAGGATGATTCTCAACCATCACAATAATAATTTAAGAAGATTCTTTTATCTGTGATAGAATGTGTCAGAAACCACCTTAAAGAACTGATGACCAATGGAATCACCACTGAGCCCCAAAGCCCATATACAATACATCACCTATAGTGGCGGTATTAGAAAAGAATGTAAATATATGTGTAGAAATAATATATGTAGACTACTGTACAAGAGTGAACCAGTTCACCATGTCAAGAGTTCAATATGGCCTGGGCAGTCTGTTAAACATTCAGTGATAATCTGTGTTAGAGTGGTCAATATAAGGTTGCTATGGCAGAAGATTAGAAGAAAACTTTCACTGGTCCTGCTGGACTTTATACCAGTTTGAGCATATACCTGAGGGTATCTCAAGAATATTTGCCACTTTATAACAAATGATAGAGAAAATAGTTGAACTCATAACCTATATGTTGATATACCATAATGATATCTAGGAAGACCCAGAAGAACATGAAAAGAGATTGTTAGAAGTGTTGGATCAGCTTTCAATTGACAAATGCAAAATTTTCCAAACTTATATCAAATATGTGGGTCACAGAATATGAGCACCAACTCCCAATTCAGATAACAATGTAAAAGATTGTAGAGAAGACATATAAACCTGAGAAAATAACTAAAAATTATCCCAGAAGGTGGCAGAAACGGGCACTGTGGAGCACTTAAAGCATGGTTAGACATCAAAGACTCCAAGGTCATGCAGTGCTTCCTGGACTGTCAACAGTCATTTTGACTTCTGTCTTGCCTCTGGACTTCACTATTCTCTGGAACAGAGAGTGAGGCTGACAACTTTGTGCAACTCTACCTTGATTAAAATCCATTTATGCTTGAGTTAAAAGACACCATTCATGGTGATGTCATTTTGGTCTTTTTCAAATATAGAAGGACAACAACCAATCGACTCTATGTGGCACCTAACTGTCACAGTGGATAAAGTGCTGAGCCTAGAATCAGGAAGACTCATCTCCTTGAATTCAAATCTGCCCTCAGATGCTTAATAATTGTGTATCATTTAACCCTATTTGCCTCTGTTTACTCATCTATAAAATGGACTAGAGAAGGAAATGGTAAACTTCTCCAGTATCTTTGCCATAAAAGTCCCAAATGGGGTCATGAAGAATCAGACATAACTGATAAGCTACTGAACAACAACATGTACTAGGCACTGTGCTGAGCAGTGATGATACACATAAAGACACAAGATAATTCCTGCTCTAAAGGAGCTTGTTGTGTAATGGGGAAGACAACATACAAATAGCTATGTATAAACAGGATATAGATAGATTTGTGTATAGTAAGGTTAGATATAATCAACAAAGGAAAGTCACTAGCCTTAAGGGGGATTAGGAAAAGCTTCCTGTAAGGACAACTTCAACTAGAAGTTGGAGATATCCAGGGAAGCAAGAATGTGGAGATGAAGAGGAAGAGAATTCTAGGCTAATGAAAATTCCACGAGTTGAGAGATTGACTGTTTTGTGTGAGGAACAGCAGATTCCAGTGTCACTGGATCTGATAGTATGTGTGGGTAAGAAAGGATTGAAAAAGTTGGGAAGAGGTTATGAAGGGCTTTGAATGTCAAACTGAAGATTTTTTATTTTATATATTGTCCTGGAAGAAATAGAAGTGTTGTATCAACTTTCAATTGTGTGGAAGGGAGAAATTATAAGACATGCAAAGGGACAGAAGAAGTGGCTGAGTGATGACCTGACTGTCAATCAAATGAAGATTCTGATTTGGAATGTTACTGGAAAAGGCAGTTTGGGGCCAAATCAACTGGGGAAGGAATTCTGGGGGACTTGGCTGATGGTAGTTGCCTTTGAATCAGGGTTCTGACTGATTTCCCGGTTGCCTTTGAATCAGGGAAGGAAAAAGCTGGGTTTATCTCTGGGACTTGGGATAATCAAGCTGGAGGTGGCCTGGTGACTTTGAAGGCAGAAGGAGGAGGAGGAGGACAATAATCCATATATCTCTCTGACTTGCTCTGTTGGTGATAGTAACTGAAATACTAGACCTATCAACCATTTCTCTCAATATCCTCCAATCCAAGGCTAATTATAGAATTATGGAAACCCCCAAACCCCTTACCTCCATCCTCCATCTTTCCTGTCTTCCCCAAATCAACCCTTACTTGAGATAAAGAAGAGAAAAATTATTTTCATTGAAGACATTAACTCACCTTGACTGGTTTAGAAAACCAGAAGAAGAACAGGGGAAGGGGAAGCTGAAGGGAAGAAGAGGGGAGGAAGGGAGGCTGAAGAAGGAGGAAAATGGAGGAAGGGAGGTATAGAGGGAGGAGGATAGGCAAAAGAAGATAACTACCTGATTTATTAGTTATCATTTACCCCAAAATATACCCCCTCAATATTATCTATTACAATTGACAAAAGAAAGGTTTGCAGAACTTATGTCAAGTATATGGGACTCAGAGTATCTCTTCAGTATCTGAGCACTAATATCCAGTTCACGTGGCAATTGAATTTAGTTTTGAACATCTTGAGATTAAGATGTCTTTGCAATATTCAGTTTAAGATGTACAAAAAGGAGTTAGTTGGAAGTTCAAAATTAGAGACAACCAAAGAGCTTAGGATTGGATAAGTACATCTGAGAATCATAAATATAGAGATAATTGTATCTAATGGGATCTCATGAGATAGCCAAATTGAATAGGGAATGAAAAGAGATGAGAACCCTGTAAGACACTCACAGTTTGTGAGCATGATTTGGAAGAAAATCCAGCAAAAGCAACTGAGAAGGAATGGCCAAATAGATTGGCAGAGAACCAAGAGAATGTATTACCACATAAAACATAGTGAGAGATATTATTAAGGAAAAGAGGGTGGTAAACAGTATAAAAGGCTATCAAGAGGTCAATAAGGATGAGGATTAAGAGAAGGCCTGGTGATCTGGTGATTAAGATATCATTGGTAACTTGAGAGAGAGCAGTTTCAGTTGAATTATGCATTTAGAAGCCAGACTCTAGAATGAGAGGAAAACAAATTGAGGAACTGATTGAATATGTCTTTCTCACATAGTTTAGTAATAGAAGGAAGGAGAGATATGTGATGATAGGCAGCAGATATGGATGAATGAAATGAGGGATTTTTTAATAGAGGGTAGTCATGGAAATGTTTGTAGGCAATAGAGAAGCAACTGGTAGACAGAATTGAAAATAAATAATAGCATGATAAAGGTAGCAATCTATTAGAGAAGATGGAATATAAAGGGATCACTTATGTATTTAGAGAAGTTGGCAAAGAGAAGGAAGGGGCCTCTTAATGTATATCAAAAGGTGAAGGAAGAGATAGCTGAAGAAGACATTTGAGTTATATGAGAGGAGGGGAAAAGATAAAGGTCTACGTAAATAACTTCAATTTTTTTGTGAAGTGTGAGGCAAGGCTCTCAACTGAGAATTCTTTGAAGTTTTAAGAGAGATGAAAATGTTTCCAGAGCTGCTTTGAATACTAATATAGTCAACTAAGGCAGTATAAAGCATTGCCTTGCCACAGTGAGGACCCAACAGTGATAATTTAACATAAATTTGAAGTGGACCTAATCAACACAGTTTCATGATTTTCTCCAGGCTCATTCAGCAGCATATGAGCATGACTAAGTGCAGTGGATAATAGGAGTGTGCAAGCCTGAGACTTGTCAGAGCAAGTTCAATGATAGTATAAGGAAGAAAAGGGTTGAAGAGAAGGAATCAAGATGGAGAAGACAGTGAGAAGAGCCAGAAAGTACATGGAGTGATTGCCTGGTAAAGAACTAAGGACTTGAGAGATTGGAGGTCATGATAAGGATCAACATCAGGGTCTGGGTTTTTAAGGCAAAGGGTGGATTGGAATGGCAACAGATCATGATAATATTAAAGTTAAATCGTAGATATCATAGTTCATGGACATGGAAGTGATGTCAAGATCAAAGGATTGACCATATCTGTACATGGTTGAGATGAAGTGGAAAAGCAAGTCATAGGAAATAAGTAGAGGAACTGGCAGGTTAGGAAGTTTGAAAGGGTATTCATATGTATGTTAAAGTCCCCATCTATGAGTATTGGAGTTGGTGAGGAAAGTCTGCAAACCAGTCCCTGAACTCACTAAGAAAACAAGGAGAGTATCCTGGAGGTTGAGAACAACCAACTATGAGAATTTTGTTTGGGTAGTAGGATTTGATATACATGATCTTTTTTTTTTTTACTTAAAGGGTATTGAGCTATTTATTGATCTCACTCAATAGCCAATTGCAAACTCTTTAGCCATGAGTTCTATAAGGCCAGAAAGACAAAACTTCTATTTATTCACCTGGAGCCAGAAAAGGCAACTTGGCATGCTTCATGGAGTAGAGAAGATTCCCTACTAGATTGAAATCATAGAACTCTCTGAAAGCAAGCACTAAATAAAAATCTGAACACTACATATTAAAAAAATCATAAAAGAAAACTACCCATTATCTATTAGAATTAAAGGTTAAAGTTGAAACTAGAATAACCTATTAGTTATCTCCTTTTTTTAAACCCTTATCTTCTGTCTTAAAGTATTGCTTCTAAGGAACATAAGGGCTAGGCAATGGGGGTGAAGTGACTTGCCCAGGATCACACAGCTAGGAAGTGTCTGAGGCCAGATTTGAACCTAGGACCCCCATCTCTAGGCCTGACTCTCAATCTGCTGAGCCACTCAGCTGCCCCCTGTTAGTTATCTCTTAAAATAAACCCAAAACTAAAAGCATCCAAGGGTGTAATGGTAAAAATCCACAACTTCCAAGGTAAATAAAATACTTCAAGCAACCAAAAAGAAAGTGTTCAAGTACCAAGAAATCATGGTTAGGATTACATATCACTTGACATCAACTAAGGAGAACAAATATTGTAGAATACAATATTCCAAAAGGCAAAAGTAAATGCTTACAATTAAAAAAAAAACTTACTCCCAAAATGGATTGAAATCCTATAGGAAGAAAAAGGGACCTTTAATAAAATGGAAAATTTTCAAGCAAAATTGAGGACTGCATAAATGAGTAGTCTTGATGAATATTTGAAATATTTCCTTCATGATGCAATTCCTCAGGTGGACTTTGAAACATAAGCAAATTATAACATCTTGCAAAGGGAGATTCCAATCAAACTCTCTTTCTTGATATTGATCAAGAGAAAAAAATTGAAGAAAATCTGGAATATCTCACTGGAAAAACAATTGACCTGTAAAATAGATCAGAAGATAAAATCTCAAAATTCTTGGACTATCTTAAAGCCAAGACCTGTATTGCAAGAAATTATCGAGAAATTGTTCTGATAATCTGGAACAAGAGCAGAAAATAGAAATTGAAAGAATTCACTAATCTCCTGAAAGAATCCCAAATTAAAAACTTCTAAGACAAGTATACCCAATTTCTAGAATTCTTAGACCAAGGAGAAAATTCTGCAAGAAGCCAAAAAAAGAAAAGTCAAGTACTATGGAAACATAGTTGGAATTATAAAGGACTCAGCAGTCAATAATATAATATAACAAAATTATCCATTTTATATCTCTGTGTTTCATTTGGCTATAAATTCTTCTGTTATCCAAAGATCTGACAGGAAAACTTTTCTATGTGGCCCAAATTTGCTTATGGTCTTGTCCCTTATGTCTAAATCACATACCTATTCTGATCTTATCTTGTATACAATGTGCAATGTTGATCTATGCCAAATTTCTGCCAAAACACTTTACAGTTTTCCCAGCAGTTTCTGTCAAATAGTTAATTCTTTTGCCCAAAGTTTGGTTCTCTGGGTTAATCAGACAGTAGATTACTATGGTCATTCATTACTATATATTATACCCAATCTATTCCACTGATTCAACCACTCTATTTCTTAGCTAGTACCAGATTTTTAAAATTACTATTTTATAATACAGTTTGATATTTGGTATGGCCAATCTACCTTCCTTCACATTTTTTTTTATTAATTCCTTTGATTTGACATTTTATTTTTCCAGTTGCATTTTGTTATAATTTTTTTCTAGCACAAACAATAATTTTGGGGTAGTTTGATTGTAATGGCACTGAATAAGTAAGCTAATAGGTAAAATTGATATTTTTATTACATTGGCCCAGTCTACCCATGAATAATTAATGCTTTTCCAATTGTTTAGATCTGAGTTTATCTGTGTAAGTGTTTTTTTTTTTATTTGTATTCACATATTTCTTGGGTTTGTCTTGGCAGGTAGACAAGTATATTATATTGTCAGCAATTATTATAAATGAAATGTCTTTTCCTTTCTTTTGCTGTTGAACTTTGCCAGTAATATACCAAAATGCTGATGATTTCTGTGGGTTTATTTTATATTCTGCAACTTTGCTAAAGTTGTTATTTATCTCAACTTCCATTTATTTTTCTTCTATTGCTATAACCAACATTTCTAGTACAATATTAAATAATAGTGTTGGGAGAGATTTCCAGCTTATCTCCATTATTGATAATGCTTGTTGACATCTTTAGATAGATATTACTGATCATTTTAAGGAAAGCTCAATTCATTCCTATGCTTTCTAGAGTTTTTAATAAGATTTTAAAAATCAAATTAAGCAATGGTTTTTTCTATTTTATTGTGTGTTTTTCTCCCCATAAAACCAGCTCCTAGTTTTATTTTTTAGTTCAGTGGTTTTCTTACTCTCAATTTCATTAATCTCTCCTTTGATTTCCAGAATTTCTAATTTTATATTTAATTGGGGATTTTCAATTGGTTCTTTTCCTAGTATTTCAAGTGCATTCCCAATTCACTGATCTTCTCTTTCACTATTTTATTGATGTAGGCATTTGGAAATGTAAACTTTCCTTAAGTACTACTTAACTGAAATTCACAGATTTTGATATATTGTCTTGTTGTAGTCATTCTCTTTGGTGAAATACTTTATTGTTTTTATGATTTGTTCTTTGATTCACTCATTCTTGAAGATTAGATTAGTTTCCAATTAGTTTTTACTCTATCTTTCCCTAGTCCTTTATTGAATATAATTTATATTGCACTATGACCTGAAAAGGATTCATTTAATATTTCTACTTTTCTGCATTTTGTTGTGAGGCTTTTGTGCCCTACTACATGGACAATTTTTATGTAAGTGCCATACACCACTGAGAAAAAATTATTTTTTTCTATTTACATTCAGTTTCTCCAGAGGTTTATCACATCTCGCTTTTCTAAAATTCTATTCACCTCCTTAACTTTTTTCTTGTTTATTTTTTGGCTAAATTTATCTAGTTATAAGAGGGGAAATTGAAGTCCCCCCACTACTATGGTTTTACTATCTATTTCTTCCTGTAAATCATTTAATTACTTTTAAAAATTGATACTCTACCACTAGGTTCATATATGTTTAGTATTGATATTACCTCATTGTCTAAGGTACCTTTTAATAAGATGTATTTTCCTTGATTATCTCTTTTAATTAGGCTTTTGCCTTTGCTTTGTTTAAGATCATTATTGCTACACTTTGCTTTTTTTTTAATTCAGCTGAAGCATAATAGATTCTACTACAGTCTTTATCTTTACTCTGTGTGTGTCTCTCTGCTTCAAATGTGTTTCTCGTAAAACATATTGCAGGATTCTGGTTTTTAATCCATTCTGCTATCTGCTTACATTTCATTGGTGAGTTCATCCTGTGAAGACTGGATTTAGCTATCTCCTGATTGTAACAATAAAGGTACTTAGCTCTTCCTTTATAGTGAAGCTAGAATTGTAAGCTACAATCTATTTTTAGGTTTTAACTACAAAAAGGTGTTAAGTAACTACAAAAGGTGAAGTAATCACCAAAAGGTGTTAAGTAACTAAAAAAGATGAACTTAGCAAAAGAGGATTTACGTAACCCAAAAAGATATAATCAACCAGAGAAGGTGACAACTAAAGAGTGGGGAGTCCTGGAGAAAAGCTAATCAAAGAAGGAGATAAATAAAGAATGGGCAGTCCTGGAGAAAAGTGTCTGCTGTGATTGGTAGACGTAAAAATTTAGAGGAGGTGACACAAGACAAAAAGGTCCTTAAATAGAGGGAAAAAAAGACTGAACACAGAGAGTCAGACTCCCGGGCTTGGAGTGAAGGACAGAGGAGCAAGTGGAAAACCAACACCCAGGCTTCTTAAAGACTGTCACTTTTGGTAAGTGAAAAGCTGACTTAGTGACCCCACCTTTCTGGATGCATGAAGCCTCCAGGAAAGGCCCAACTTCTTGAGACTCTCTTCCCCTGGCTGTTGCTTAGAAATTCTAACTGATATCAGAAGAAGTTAGATTTCTCTCTCTCTCTCTCTCTCTCTCTCTCTCTCTCTCTCTCTCTCTCTCTCTCTCTCATTCCTTAATATCTTCCTTCTATTATAAATTTGTAAATAAACTACCATAAATTCCATTTACTTTAGTAATTCATTTTGGGATTTATAATTAAATCCCTGGCAACCCCCTAATTAATACATTATCAGTCTCAACCACAATTTAATTTTAACAATCCCATTCACCTTTGTGATTACTAACTATATATTTCCCTCCATCTTATTTTCTGCTATTTATCCTTTATTGTCTCTACTTTCACTTTGTGCTTCCTCAGGAGTATTTTTTCTGACTAGTCCCTCTTACAATTAGATCTTCCTTCTATTAGTCTCCTCTCCCTTTGATTTTCCCTCTCCCATTCTAGTTCCCTTTAGAGAAATATAGATTTCTATACTCAATTTGGTGTATATATTATTCTTTCTAAAGCCAGTTCTGATGTTCATAAGGTCCAATTCCATTTCTCCCTCCAATATAATAGCTCTTTCATGTCTTTTTTAGGTAAGATAATTTATCCCATTCTGCCTTTCCTTTCTCCCTTCTCCCATTTCTTCCCTTTCCCTCTTAAGTTTATTTTTGTTGGTTATGATTCTGTCATGTCAACTCTAACCCATGCCTAGTCTTTATACATATTCTTTTTAACTGCTCTAATAATGATAAATTTCTTAAGAGTTATAGGTATCCTCTTCCTATGTAGGAATATAAAGGTTAACCATTTTGAATCCCTGATTTTTTCTCTTTCCTATTTACCTTTTTATGCTTCCCTTGAGTCTTGTATCTGAAAATCAGATTTACTGTTTAGCTCTGTTCTTTTCATTAAAAATGTTTGATGATCCTCTATTTCATTAAATATCTGGGTTATCCCAGATTCTTTACCTTCAGAAATATTATATTCCAAACTCTTTGCTCCTTTAATGTATAATGACTAAATCCTGTATAATCCTGATTGTGGATTTGAATTGTTTCTTTCTGACTGCTAACAGTATTTCCTTTTTGACCTGGAAGCTCTGTAATTTGGCTGTTCCTGGGAATTTTCCTTTATGAATTCCTTTCATGAGACAATTAATGAATTATTTCCATTTCTATTTTACCCACTGGTTCTAGGATATCAAAACAATTTCCCTCAATAATTTCTCAAAATATATTTAGGCAGTTTTTATCATGAATTTCAGATAATCCATTATTCCTTAAATTATCTCTCCTCAATCTATTTTTCTGATTAGTTGTTTTTCTAATAAGATAGTTCACATTTTATTCTATTTTTCATTCTTTTGATTTTATTTGATTGTTTCTTGATATCTTATAAAGTCAGTTTCCACTTGCTATTTTCTCTATTCGCTCTAAAACCATCTTAAAGGAATTTTTAAGAAATTATTTTCTGCAGTGAGCTTTTGTATTTCCTTTTCCATTTGGCCAATTCTACTTTTTGAAATGTTTAAAAAAGTTTTCTTTAGTTTTGTACAACCTTTCCCATTTTTTTTGTACATACTTTGCCAAGCTATTTATGCTTTTTTCATGGCTCTTTTGTGTCTTTTGCATCACTTTTATTTCTTTTCCAAATTTTTTTCTACCTCTCTTATTTGATTATCTTATTTGATTATTCACTTTTATCTTTGAAACCTCACATGTAGTCATTTTGACACTGTTGTCCTTTTTCTGGGTTTATGTTTTTTAGCTTCCCTGTTACTGCAGTAACTTTGTTTTTTTTAATATATATTTAAAATCTTTTCCATGTTTACATGATTCATTTTCTTCTCATCCCCTTTACCCTCTCTCCTCCCAAAGCCAACAAGAAATTTCACTGGGTTGTACAAATGTTGTCACTTGATACCTAGTTCCATAATATTCATTTTTGATATAGAGTGATTTTTAAAGGCCTAAACCCCAAATCACATACCCATATATGCATGTGATAAATTATGTCATGTGTTTTGCTTTTGCATTTCTACTCCCATAGATCTTTCTCTCAAAGGGGGTAGTATTCTTTTACATAAGTCCTTCATGAGTGTCCTGGCTTGTTGCATTGCTACTAGAAGCAAAGTTCATTACATTGGATTTTTCCACAATGTTTTCTTTCTGTAGACAATGTTCTTCTGTTTCTGCTCATTTCACTCTGCATCAGTTCATTGACATTCTCCCAGTTCATATGGAAAACTTCCAGATCATCAGTCCTTACAGCACAATAGTATACCATCACCATCATATACCACAATTTGTTTAGCTATTTCCCAAATGAGGGACACCCCTTCATTTTCCAATTTTTTGCCACTACAAAGAGCATGGCTATGAATTTTTTTGTACCCATATTTTCCCCTATTATCACTTTGGGGTACAAACCCAGCAGTGGTATTGCTGGATCAAAGAGCAGGCAGTCTTTTAAAGCCTTTTGGGCATATCTCCAAATTGCTTTCCAGAATAGCTGGATTAATTCACAACTCCACCAGCAACACATTAGTGTCTCTATTTTGCCACATCCCCTCCAACATTTATTATTTTCCTTTACTGTCATATTGACCAATCTGATAGGTATAAGGTGGTACCTCAATGTTGTTTTGATTTGCATTTCTCTAATTATGACAGATTTAGAACATTTTTTCATGTGCTTATTGAGAGTTTTGATTTCTTTATCTGAAAACTACCTATTCATGTCCCTTGACCATTTGTCACATGAGGAATGGCTTGATTTTTTTTGTACAATTGACTTAGCTCCTTATAAATTTGAGAAATGAATTCTTTGTCAGAGGTTTTTGTTATAAAAATTTCCCCAAATTTATTGCTTCCCTTCTAATTTTGGTTGCACTTGTTTTGTTTATAAGAAACGTTTTAATTTAATATAATAAAAATTATTCATTTTACATTTTGTAGTGTTCTCTATCTCCTGCTTAGTCTTAAATTCCTTTCTTTTCCATAGATCTGATAGATATACTATTCTATGTTCACCTAATTTGTTTATAGTTTCCCTCTTTATATTTATGTCATTTACCTACTCTGTCTTAATCTTGGTATAGGATGTAAGATGCTGATATAAGCCTAATTTCTCCCATACTGTTTTCCAATTATCCCAGCAGTTTTAGTCAAATTGTGGATTTTTGTCTTAAAAACTGGGATCTTTGGGTTTATCAAGCACTATCTTGCTACTGTCATTTACTCCAAGTCTATCCCATTGATCCACCCTTTTATCTCTAAGCCAGTAAGATATAGCTTTGATAATTACTGCTGTACAGTATAGTTTGAGATCTGGTAAAGGTAGGCCTCCGTTCTTCACATTTTTTTTCATTATTTTCCTTGCTGTTCTTAATCTTTTGTTCTTCCAAATGAACTTTGTTATAATTTTTTTTCTAATTCTATAAATCTTGGTAGTTTTGTTTTGGTAGTTTGATAGGTATAGCACTGAATAAGTAAATTAATTTAGGTAGGATTGTCATTTTTATTATATTAGCTCATCCTACCCATGAGCAATTGATGTTTTTGCAATTGTTTAGATCTAGTTTTATTTCTGTGAAGAGTGTTTTGTAGTTATGTTCATATAATTCCTAAATTTGTCTTGGCAAGTAGATTCCTAGGTATTTTATCTTGTCTAGAGTAATTTTAAATGTAGTTTCTCGTTCTAACTCTTGCTTCTGGGTTTTGTTGGAAACATATAGGAATGCTGATGATTTGTGTGAGTTTATTTTGTGCCCTGCAAAAGTTATTGATAGTTTCTATTACTTTTTTTAAGTTGGTTTTCTTGGATTCTCTAGGTATACCATGATGTCATCTGCAAAGAGTGATAGTTTAGTTTCTTCATTGCCTACTTTGATCCCTTCAATGTCTTTTTTTTTCTCTAATTGCTACTGGTAGCATTTCTGGTACAATATTAAATAGTAGTGGTGATAATAGTCATCCCTGCTTCACTCCTGATCTTATTGGGAAGGCATCTAACTCATCCCTGCAGTAATTTTCTGTAATCAGGTTCTTTTTAATTTTTGCTCATTTCCCCCAGCCTATTTCTTTACTTGTAGCTTTATGTTAAAGTTGGACTCTACTCTTGGGGTGAAGGGAACACTTTATGAAGCTTCAGGTTTTTATGTTACTGTTTTCAGAGCTAATTCTGGGGACTTTTAAGTTTTCAGTTCTTCCAAGATGGTATGATCTATGAGAAATGTGATCACTTCTCTCTTGGTCTGTGCTCTGTTCTATGAGTAACCACTAGCATTCTTTTCCACGTTGGAGCTGGATCATCAGGATCTTTGCTCTCCTACAGCCACATACTCTAGTGTGCCTGTGTTCCTTTTCACCCTCTGCATATAACACAGGTCTGTGATCCTGATCACTATTTAGGCAATATAATAGAGTCCTGCAGTAAGTTCCAGCAAAGTGTCCCTTGTAATCTTCTTCAAACCAGTTATCCAACGCATTTATTATCTGTGGGTTGAGAGCTCCAGAAGTCACTGCTGCTGATTTAGTTGCCCCCAAGACCTGTACTGGCTTGCTATGGTAGGACCTGATACTGGCTTACTTTGTGGCATGGAACCTTGCTACTGGTTTGAGCCAGGGCTTAGAGCCTTACTGCTGGCAAAAGCTGGGGCTTAGGAACCTACTGCTGGCTTGCATCAGGGTATGTGGCCCTGGGGTGGGTTCTACCCCTAACTTGCCTGGGCCACCTGTGATAGACTAAGTTCCACTATCCACACATGAAGATAGGTCTTTACTATTGGCTTTCTAAGTTGTCTTGAGTTGTTAAATCATTTCATTCCATCCTTTTGTTGGTTCTGCCCCTTTAGAATTCATTTTAAGACATTATTTTAAAGTTGTTTGTAGGGCAACTTCAGAGAGTTCAGGTGAGTTCCTGCCTTACTATGTCATTATGATTCCACTCTCCCAGGAAGACCAAACCTCTTCTTTGAGTCTGAAAATAATTTTTAGAGCTCTTCCAGAAATTCTTTTTGGACTTGTGCTCAATTCACATTTTTCTTTGAGGTTTTACTTGTATCTGTTTTGTTATTCTCTTCTTCTGAATTTGTATCACCTTCTTTGTGACCAAAGTTCCTTTTTATGGTCAGGTTCCTTTTTTGTTTGCTCATTTTCCCACTCTATTTCTTGATTTGTAATTTTATGTTAATGTTGGACTCTGTCCCCACCATGAGGGGAAGAAGGAGAGTTGAGGGGCACTATCTCAAATTTCAGGGTTTTCTTTATATGGCTATTGACAGAGCTAGTTTGGGGAGGGTTGGAATTTTTTGATGCTTCCAAAATTGTATGCTGTGAAAAGAAGTGTGGTCACTGTCCTCCTGGTCTGTACTCTGGCCTTCCCAGGAAGGGTCCTTGATCCCTTTGGATCACAAATGATTTTGCTCCTCAGAGTCCTTGATTTCTTGGAACCAGAAGTGATAGGGTTTTTCTTCCCTCTTGCCTGAACCTACTCCTCCTTACCCTTTAATTATGATGCCCTTTAACTACAATCCAGAAGTGGGTGTAGACAATGGAGTTGACAAACAACATCTAGTTCTCTGATCTTTTGTTGGCTCTACCACTCCAGATTTTGATTTGAGGTGTTATTTTAAAATTCTTTGAAGGGGAACGGGAGAACTCAACTGAGAATTTTCTCTACTCTGTCATCTTTCTAAATTATATTTCTGATGGGCAATTCACTTACCCTTTCTGGGTCTCAGTTTCCTAAAGTAAGGGAAATAGATTAAATAGCTCCTGATCAATGAGCTTCTGATATTATATTCTTATGCCAAAAGCCAAAATGAGTTCAAAGTAGAAATGTAACCTGAATACAAAAGGCTTTGAAAATAATTATAAAGAAAAAATCAGATAATAGCAAGATCAAATATCTTTCATAACATTTTTGGACAAATAATATTAAGATAAAATAATAAAAAGTGGTGATTGGAAAAATATTTGCCAAAATATGCCACTGTTTAAAGTCCAATATTGAAAACACAGTCAATTCACATAACTAATACCACCAAGATCTTTTCCCCTAAAGGCATGTTCAAATGATGATGTCTTCATCAGAAATGCAAACTATCAATGGATAGTTTGAAGTGGAAATGCAGGAGACAAGAGAAATGTAGAAAGTTGCAAAATGTAATCAATCAGAAGGGACTATTCAAGAACGAATTATTTACAAGCTCATAGAGAGAAGAGAAATACATGTCTTCTCAGGACCTTAATGTTTTGAATGGTCAAAGAGAAAAGCAAATAAGATAGATGCAGACCTGGGCATAGATTTGTTCTCTTTTGATGATCTAAGGAAAATAAGGAAATGGAAATGATAAGAAATTATACTGAGGAGGAAAGGAAAAGGGAGAGAAATATACCTATCTTACATAATGGGGTACATGAGATAAAGAGTAAACAAATACTGAGAAAGGGTAAGGGGAAAGGGCATCTCATGAGCCCTACTTTCATCAAATTGAGACAAAGGAAGTTAGAAGCCACTCACACGGAAATACACAGAGTGAGTCATAAAAATACATTCAACTCAACAAGGAAATGAGCAGAGACAGGGAGATTTTGTTTGTTTGCTTGCTTTTTTTGCTTTAACCTCAAAGACCCCAAGGAATGGCTTTAGAAGCAGAAGCAAGAAATAGAGAAAGTCCAAGACAGAGACTCAAAAGCAGGGAATCAAAGATAATAACCCCTAAAGTGGGTCCTCACAAAAAAAAAAAAAACCAACACAAAAAAATTTTTTTCTAAATGAGATTTTCGTGCACAGAACAATGTGAACGTTATTGTTCTCATCAGCGTGGGACTTCAGGGAACCAAAGAAATTGTACTTCTTAGAAACAAATGGAAGTTCAAGTATCACTGGGCCAAACAGCCATGCTTTCTCTTGCTCAAGGATCACTGACTATGAGCCTATACTCTTTCTTACTGTGCTACTGAATTAAAATAAACCAAGAATACAAAGCGTGAGTGGCTTTTGGTGCTTTATATCTAAGCTGAAGGTAAGATACAACTTCAGAGGATAGAAAAGAACAAGTTGAAAGTAGTCCTTGCTCACTTCTGTGAAAGTCTTTTGCCAGCCCCTAAAACTGCAAGTAAGCAGCATTTTATTATGTAAGATTTTTGGATATAATGTTTTATTTAGCTTGTATGTGTTTATATGAGCCTATATATTTACTAGGGGAAGGGCAGGGAGAAAAACCAGCTAGCCAGTTAACAAATACAATTGAATGTAATGAATGTAGGATTGTTTGGGGCCTTTTAGAACTTTGGGGATTTTTTCACTTTTAAAACAATTGCTCTTATGTATTCTTGAATTTGATTTTCTCATATCTGAATTTCACAGAAATGTCTACATTGCCACAAGAATGTCCCAAAGTAGAACATTCACATTCTTTCTTACCTCTCTTCTCAAATGATAAGCAGATGTGGACATAAAAAATTGCACGTTTTTATAGCACTAAGCAGGGACTTGTGCCCACATGACAGTTGCTAGAAGCCAAACCACAATTCAAGTTAATTCCTCCTGTCTTCATGGGTTGAATACTAAGCTTTTTCTGAGTCCAGGAAACATAATGTCATTTTTGTATATCTATTTGTCTAAAAGTTTAGCAGTCAAGACACCAAAATCTGAGTTTCAATAAGAAAAGAGTCTAGTTTGTCTAAATCTTGGAACTAAAGTGAAATACCTGGAAAGGTAGACTAGAGCAAGGTTGTGAAGGATTCGGATTAGAAGCTCTGGGGTTGAGTCCACAAATGACTAATTTTAGAACTTGGATTAAGGCATTTAACCTCCAGGAAGCTATTTCTGCATTTTTAAATGGAAAAACTACTAGCATAACTGCCTCACTGGGCTGTAGTGAGGAGTAAATAAGATAAAGTGTGTAATGTGATTTATACATATAAAGGATTATATAAATATGTGCTTAACCTAGTGGGAATACACATCATGTGGTGGAGTTCATCTTCTTTAGAGGATTTTCAAGATTTATCAGTAACGGCTATTGCTTTCTGAATTAAATATAACAGATCTATCTAGCCAGAATCTATTTTTTACCAGGCTACTCTGAGCTCTTTTTAAAGTCCTCAAATAAATTGGAATCTTAAATATATGTGTGTGTGTGTGTGTGTGTGTGTGTGTGTGTGTGTGTGTGCTCCAGTCCTTGCTGTGATCTCTTCTATGATTATCAGTTGCTATGAATTAGCCAGCCAGAGAAAATAAGCTTTTCCGAATGGACATTTACAGTGAAAGACCCAGAGTAGTACTCTTCCACCTTTCTGATTACCTATCTTATTCACAACAGGAACTATAAAGAATTATATATTTATGAATATCATGAAGAATAATAGATTCTCTATAATAAGATCACTCTTTTTAACGTTGGCACATTTGGCACAGATTGTACCATCAGTATCTTAATGAAGGATTTAGCTAATTATTGCCTGATCACTTATCTTTGTTGATGCCATGGAAGACAAACAATTGTAAATTCCAACATGGCAGCAATTACCTTAAAACACTAAAGACTGTCTCTGATAAAGACTACAGTGTGACTAAAAATGTAAAGCAAGTACATGTCAGCATAATGTGAACATCTGTCAAATTTTCTATTTAGTTCTGGTTTTCTTCATTAGAAATGCTTAAAATTTCCCTAATTAAATGTCTATTTTTTTCCTTGTACGGATTATACTCACTTTTCTGGGTAGGTTATTCTTGGTTATAATTCTAGCTTTGCCTTCCAGCATATCATAATACAAGTCTTATACTCCTTTGTGGTGATAGTTGCTAAATTTTGTGTGATTCCAACTGTGGCCCCAGGTATTTAAATCCATTTTTTCTGGCTACTTGCAGTATTTATCCCTTTAACTGGGAGCTAGAGATCTGGGGCTCTGTTCACCTCTGGTGGAAATTACTAATCCAACCTTTTGTCTTTTATGTTCTGCTGCTGCTTTCACAGCTCATTCTGGGGACCTCTGTGTTCTGAAGGCTTCTAAAATGATGTAATATGGGAAGAGGTCTCTGATTACTTCCTAATCTGGACTCCACTTATCACAAAAGTATAACCTCTCATCCCTCGCAACCATGATTATTTTTCTCCACCCTAGAAATGTCACTTAGAATTGGGTAATGGATGACAGAGTTTCTAGACAGCCCTGTTCCTGCTCTCAGTGCTAGTTCTGGAGTCCCTTAGAGTGTCTCTGCTCAGGTAGTCAGTCCTTAACTGTCCCTGGTTGCTGGTTAGTCTCTGCCAATGCTGTAATTTCTGTAGCCTGAGGCTGCTGCTGCACAACACTATGCTCCTGGCCAACCCCAAACCTGGTATCAGAAAACCTCTTTTTCTGATTTTTTATGCTTTCCTGCTCAGATATGATTTGGTATATTTTCAGTGGTCATTTTGGAAGACGCTTGGAGGGGGGGAGTTAGAACAAAGTTGCTCAGCTTTCATTCTGCCACATTTTAAAAGAGGTGAGGGGCAGGAGTTAATAGGAATGAAGGAAGGCATTCCAAAAAGAAACCATGGGGGAAGCTGGGTGGTTCAATGGATTGAGAGCCAGGCTGAGAGACAGGAGGTCCTGGGTTCAAATCTGGCCTCAGACCCTTCCTAGCTGGGTGACCCTGGGCAAGTCACTTAATCCCCATTGCCTAGCCCTTACCACTCTTCTGCCTTGGAACCAATACACAGTACTGACTCCAAGATGGAAGGTGAGGGGAAAGAAAGAAAGAGAGAGAAAGAAAGAGAGAGGAAGAAAGAAAGAGAAGGAAGAAAGAAGAAAGAAAGAAAGAAAGAAAGAAAGAAAGAAAGAAAGAAAGAAAGAAAGAAAGAAAGAAAGAAAGAAAGAAAGAAAGAAAGAAAGAAAGAAAGAAAGAAAGAAAGAAAGAAAGAAAGAAAGAAAGAAAGAAAGAAAGAAAGAAAGAAAGAAAGAAAGAAAGAAAGAAAGAAAGAAAGAAAGAAAGAAAGAAAGAAAGAAAGAAAGAAAGAAAGAAAGAAAGAAAGAAAGAAAGAAAGAAAGAAAGAAAGAAAGAAAGAAAGAAAGAAAGAAAGAAAGAAAGAAAGAAAGAAAGAAAGAAAGAAAGAAAGAAAGAAAGAAAGAAAGAAAGAAAGAAAGGAGGGAGGGAGCGAGGGAGGGAGGGAGGGAGGGAGGGAGGGAGGAAGGAAGGAAGGAAGGAAGGAAGGAAGGAAGGAAGGAAGGAAGGAAGGAAGGAAGGAAGAGAGAGAAAGAAAGAAGCAAACAAACAAACAAGCAAACAAACTATGGTTTAAAATCAAAGTTTAAGTTCATCTAGTCCAGCATCTCATTTGAAGATGAAAAACTGAAACCTGGAGAGGTGAAGAGATTGGCCCAAGATGATAAAGCTGGGAAGGGGCAGGGCCAGGTTTCCTTACTAGGAACTGAGCAAAAGCACCAAAAACAGTAATAATGAAGTTATGTTGGTAGAATATGCATGAAAAGAAAGAATAGTAAATAAAGCTAATAAAATTATGGTGGAACTTACTCCTCTTTACAATACATTACTATAATTTTATAACCCTTAGATAAGGCAGGTTCCATCATGAGGGACTTTTCTGCCCCAGGCTTTTGCCTAAGGTATTTTCTAGCTCCAAACCTGTGAACCTATAAAAATTGTTGAATAATTTGTTTGTTTTTATATAATAGGGAAAAGGGAAAGATATGATGAAAACTGCTTCATAGACTATTCTAGAATCTTTTTATAGGACTGCTTATGGGGAGGGAAACTGGGGGCAAGATAAATGACCAATAAATCCCCAAATGGGAATTTCAAACCTTGGATGAAGATTTTGATTCATGGGCATAATGTCAATGTTTTGTTTCCTCTGATAAGGTTTGGAGGGCTAGCACCTAAAATAACTCCCGTGAATAAATTCAGACTTTTTTACCTAATTCCCCTTATGCCTCTTTTTTCTTCATTTAGAATTTTGCTGTCACTTATCATTTTACAAAGATTTAGAATTTTGGAATTGAAAGGAGCTTTTTAAATTCATCTAATTCAACCACACACACACACACACACACACACACACACACACACTCACACACTCACATTATTCTGCCAGTGACACATCCAACATCCTGTTTTGCTTAAAGACTTCAAATAAATTCCATTATCTCCTAAGATAGGCTTTTTCACTTTTGAATAGCTCTAATTATTAGAGAAGCTTTCCTTAGAGCAAATGTAAACTTACTATCTGTGGTAAAACAGAAGAAATAAAAAAAAAATTTTAAACCCTCTTCCATCTTGGGATCAATACTGTGTATTGATTCCAATGTAGAAGAGTGGTAAGGGCTAGGCAATGGGGGTTAAGTGACTTGACCAGGAGTACACAGCTAAGAAGTGTCTAAGGTCAGTTTTGAACCCAGGACCTCTAGTCCCCAGGTCTGACTCTCAATCCACTGAGATACCTCACTGCCCCCAAAATACTACTTTTTTTTTACTTCTATTAACCTGGCTATCCACTGTAATTATATATGATTTTTCAGACCAATTTGTCTACCTTTGCTTCCCCTATTTTATATGAAGTCTTTCTCAGATTCACATGTAATATTTTAAAGTTAACCAGGTTAAATTTCATCTTACTAGATTCAGCTCAATTTTTTAACATGGGAAAATCCTTCTAAACACTGTCATCCAGTATTAACAACTCTGTGTCATCTACATTCAATTCAACAAACATTCATTGAATATGTACTAAAAACTGTGCTAGGCCCTTAGGATACTAAGATAAAAATGAAATAGTTCCTGCTTTCTAAGACCTCACAGGCATATAGAAAATTAAATGCAAAATATTTCCTGACAAAAGTCATTTCCTGCAAAGTAATTTCTAATGATGATAAAATAGGTTTCTTGTAGAAGGTGGTACTTGAAACTTTGAAGGAAGCTCAGGATTCTTTGAGGTAGATGTATGAAAGGTCCTCCTGGCAATAGCCTAGAGAAAGGCAATGGAATATTATATATAGATAATAGTGGTAACGCCAATTTGGTTAAAAGGTAGAATGCAGAAGGAAAGTAGCATATGATTAGTCAAAAAAGGTATGTGGAAGTTGGGTTATAAAAACAGAAAAGTCTATTTTTTGTTAAAGTAAAAAGATAACCGCTTCTTGAAAAAGAGACAAGAATATCAATGCCTTATTAATACAATTTGGCAGCTCGGTAGATGGATTGGAGAGAGGAGAGACTTAAGAGACTTAAGGCTGGGGGATCAATTAGAAGACTGTTACAAAATTCAAGAAAGGGGTAATGGGAGTTTCACCTGGGCTGGTTATTGTGTGAATAGAGGAAAGGGGAAAGATGAGAGCTATGTTGTTGAATTAGAATTGCCAATATTTGACAACTAATTCGATATGAAGAGTGAGAGGGAAAGGAATTGAGGAAAATTGAGGGTGAAAAAATAGAATAGAAACAGAGAATACAGGAATAGGGGGAAAGAGAACCTTTTTGGACAAACTGAAGAATTCAAGATGCTTCTAGGAATCCAGTTGTCTAATGCTAGTTGGTGACCTGGAACTGAAATTCAGGAGAGACTTTGACTGAAAATAAACATGATAGAAAGATAAATATGTGCCTTCATGCATACATGTATACATAGATGATATGAATTTGTATTATATGTATTTGGAAGTCATCTGCACAAAGATGATCTTCACATTCACCAGGAAAGAGTAGTTTAAAGGGGGAATAAAAGGAGAGGGGCTAGTACATAGCCCAGGGATGTGCCTATGCATAGGACAAGGATAAGGATCTTGTAAAGGAGGCTGAAAAGGAGTGACCAGACAGGTAGGTGAGAAATGGGACATGAAAACAGAGTAAGAAACAGGCAGAGATGGCAGGCAAATGCTGTTTGTAGGTCAAGAACAATAAAGACTGAGAAATGATCATTAGGTTTAGAAATGAGTGGATCCTTGGTTGGGTAACTTGGGTAGGCTGGTCTTTTGAATGCAGGAGGCAGTCCTTAGAGCATACATATTTCCTGTCTGAGTCCATTCCAAATGACCACACAGATGCTAATAGTAAGTCTGTTTCCAGCCATCTGAAACTAAATGTTAGTATTGTGTGATGGAAAAAAAAAAGACGATTAATTGGCTATACAGAAGAATCAATGGCTTAGCGGTTGCTGAACTGGAACTTTGAGGATACACAAAGGTAGTGACTCTCCTTTTGTCTCTCTTTTGTGACTCTGAGCAAGGTAGGGAGTTGCCTTCTTAAAGGTGGTGGAAGAGCCAGCTAAGGATAGTGGTGGCTTAAATGTGGGTGACTCCTCAAAGTGGAAAGAAGTGCTGGATACTAATTCTAGACAAGAATCCTTGAAGTCCAAGATAGACCTTCACCTGGGGAAAATTTCTGAGGATTCCATGAAGAAGAAAAGGACTTTCAGTGCCCTAAGTCGTGAGTTACCCTTTTCCCACGCGTGTTCTCTACATGTATGCCTCAGGAGCTTTGTCACTTAAGTTTGTGCCTCTCCTCCCATGGATGCTCTGTAGATTTCAGGAAGAATGTGCCCCAGACTTTTGGAGGGCACTGCTATTCTTGCCATGCCCAAACTACTCTATTGCCCCTAGAACCCTGACAGTAGTAGTCAGTCATCCTCTGGGTGCTTGGCCAATCCATTCAAATGGGAGGCGGGGGAATGACCCAGAGGAAACCTGCAAATCTGATAAGTATGCCATCTATCCCTCTATCCTTTATTTATCCAAATCATTGACAAAAAAATGATAAAGAATAGAAGACCCAGCACAGACTTCTTGGGGTACTCCACCAGAGATATCTGTCCAAGTCAATTCTGTGAGAGTTGTTAAAACATTATAGCAAAGCACTCTCCAAGTATAATGTTCTAAATACAGGATGTAAGCAGCCCTCAGAGGCTTTGTTCTCATCTAGAATAAGTGGGTGTCCAAAGCACACACATTAAGTAACGACAAAAATAGTTTCTATTTGAGATGTTTTGACTTGTGCTTTGTCAGTCACCAAACAGATACATTCAGCAGATGACAACATCATAAATGTGTCTAGCTGAGGTTGTGTAGTTGCTACTCACATAGGAAAAAAAAAAAGGGTTGGCTGGGAGGAGTGCTAGATGCTATTTATATGCAGAGGAGAGCTTTGAACATTACATTCCCTTATGTGTGACTTAAGACATGGGCACATACTTTAGGAAGATATGTTCTTGTTCTAATTATGGAAATGATCTAACCGATCAAATTACTTACCACATAACTTGCATTACTCTTGAAGATATGGGTGATTCCAGGATAAAGGGAACCAAGACTATAATATCCCCCCCCAAAAAAGAGACTCCAAAGTTCTTTGATGCAATAATTGAAAATTACCAGCCATTTCTTTGATCCATTGAAGAAATAAATGGTTCAGATGAAGACAAATTTATAAGGAAAGATGATAGAAAAATTCTGACCTTAAAAAACAAAAAAACAAAACTAAGGTTTTTGCAGGGCTTTAATTACTACTGCCTCATTTAAAGCAAGAGATGAGCTGGTAATAACTTTGCCAGGAAAAGAAGTCCTGCGAATAATACTCTGTAATATTTGCTCTTAGCTATTGATGTTCATAAGGTTTTATTTTGCAGACAATGTTTGTTGTTGGTTGTCTGATATGTTTGCTAGGGGTCACAGATTTAGAATTGAAAGCTGTCCCAGAGATGATCAAGTCTAACCCTTCCATTTTATAAATGACCAAACTAAGCCTCAAAGAAGTTAAATAACTTGCCCAAGGTCACACAGTTGGTAATGACATTCAAACTCAGGTCTTCCAAATGTCAAGTTCAGTATTTTCTCCATTACACATTACTGTCTTCTAGGTCATTGATGTGGCAGTTGGTTTCAGCTCTGTCTCAAATTCCCTTTTTTCCTTGGAAAGATACACCTTACATTCTTACTCACTACATTGTTGTTACTTATTAATGCAACTATACATGAGAAACTTTTCTGATCTAGGCTATTTCCTAGGTGGAATTAATTGATTACTCTTTTAATTCTTGTTAGTCACCAAACCTCTTTGAAAAAGAAAAGGCATCTTGGTACACTAAAGAGGCCTGGATTTATAGGAAAAAGATGAGTTCAAATTCCAATTCTGCTACCTATTTCCTGCAGGAACTCAAGAATTTACTTTGCTTCTCTGTGTTTCAATTTCCTCATCTACAAAATGGAGTTGAAGTACATGACCTCTAAGGTCCCTTCCAGCTCCAAATTTATAACTCTATAATAAATATGCCAAATAATATTATTTTCTCTACAGGTGAGTCTAATAGGAAGAGGATAATTTTATTTTTAATTTAATGAATATTTGTTAAATACCTAGGAGGCACTATCCTAAGCTTTAGAGTATACAAAGATGAATTGTTGATCCCTGACCATGAAATACTCATAGTCATCCAATAAGAGAGAATTTATAATAAGGACTAGGGTCTGGACCAGTGGTTTAATTTTGAATAAGGAACTCTTGGGTGAGGAAACTCCCTCTACCAGTTCAAATGGATAACTCCTCTTCAATTTATAGTCTTAGAGCAGGGATTCTTAACCTGGTGTCCATGGAATCCCACACTGTAGATAGATTTCAGGGGATTTGTGAACTTAGATGGGGGGGGGGAGGAAATTGCATCTTTATTTCAATATAACAGGTCTCCTTTGTAATCCTGTGTCCTTTATTTATTCATTTAAAAAGTATTCTTCTGAAAAGGGTTCCATAGGCTTTGTCAGCATGCTATAGAGGTCTATGACACAAAAAAGTTAGGGACCCCTCTCTGAGAGAGTGGTCCAGAACATTTAGAAGTTAAATGCCTTGCTCAAAGACAGATAAGCTAGTATGTCAGAGGGGATTTTCTTGGCTTTAGTGGCAGCTATCCATTTTATTATGCTTCTTTTCAGAAAAGAAAATCTATAAGCTATATGTGTGTGTGCATGTGTGTGGAATATATATGCATATATACACCCAAAAAATTATACAATAAAGCAGAATCAGGAACTACATGTTATTTAAATGCTAGACTGACCACCAAAGCCAAACCAAACCAAACAAACAAACAAATAAATAAATGCTATGAGAGACCATGGGAAAATGAGTCACTTCTGTCAGAGAAGGTTACATCTGGGTTGAGTCATTATTAAAAGCAGTAAGGCTTGAAAATCATTTGCAAATGTTCTAATAATAAATTTAAGTGCTTTTATGTAGTTCTCAATATTTTGATAACACTTCTTCCTTCAGAAACAGAAGGGGGCATGGCTGGCTTGCACAAACCCATCAAAGCAGATGAAAATGTTGACCTGTCATTTTGCCTCTGATCTGCTCCATACTTGCTTTCTTTATCCTCAGATTCATAGAACCATTAGTTTGTCTGAAGGATTGCTAAGATACATTACTTTCTGCTTTGCCTCTGCAATATAAGCACCACTGGACCTTTCCTTCTCACTTGCAGCTGAAATCTTCAATGTGTGTGGTCTTACTTCTTGAGAGCATTTATTCATTTGGCTTTTCTTTTTGTATCCCCCAGTGCTTGACACATAGTAAATAAATACTTAACTTTTTTATTCATTCATTCATTTGTTCATTCACTCACTTTATTAGATACCAGGGAAAGTACATGTAAATAAGGAACAGTTTATGGTCTCATGCAGTTCATATGTATTGGAAAACATGATGCACATAAATAATTATAATGAAAAATAAGGAATTGTGGTGGCAGAAGAGAACAAATAATGAATTATGGGAGTAAATGGGCATGGTCTGAAGCCACTGCTCTTACAGCATTGTTTCTCTCCTTGGAATGCAACCAGATAGGGATGAGCTAGACCAAGAGTAAAGATCTATTTAACTAGTACCTTTTGAATGCACCAAGTTCTAGCTAAACAGTCTTAATCTGCCATCTCTTCTGCTGATCCTATGAAAGGGAATTTCTTTATCTTAACTTAATCAAGTACTTTGGAGTTCCCCAGCCTTTTAACTCAGTCAGGAACTTGTGAATCCTTTTGATAAGAGTTTACACCCTCAGAGGGCTGGAGGTGGATCCCACAGATGCTTCCCCCCCGCCCCCCCGGGGCAGTACTAGGCAATTTGGGAGGCTATGATTGGTTCCTGTGAAGTGAGAGAGAGACAGGAAGTGATGTGGAAAAAGGACTATAAAAGGCAAGACCAAAAAGGAGATTCATTTGTTCCTTGGGAGACTCTCCTGGGTACGGAGGATTATGCATGATTCTGTGCCAGAGGCTTTCTGGGTGGATAACTGGAACTGAAGGAAGAGGCTTACACTGGTGAGACCCATATTGAAGAGGTTATTGGACTTCCACATGGAGATTGGGACCTGAGGGAGCTTTTGTCAGAGTTGAGCTGAATTTCTTCAGATCAGCAATTAAAGGGTATTTAGCTAGAAAATATTTTTTTATTTCCCTCTTACATTTCTCTCTTTTGCTTTATATATACATATATATGTTATATTAAATTATTAAGAGCTACTAACAGATTTTTTGACTTAAGAAGTTAATGATTTTTATAAGTGGTAACCGCAATCTCACTTTTATAACTCTCATATTGAGTCAAACCTAAATGCAATTGTTACAATCCCATTTAACAGGCTATCTTTCCACCTAGTTAGCAGATCAGAATGAGTTATGGAATGCCTATGCATGTTCCAAATCAGAGACCAAGACACTTCCATTACATCTCATTATGCTTTTCAGGAAATAGATTCCATAGCCTCTTCCATGTGATGATTATATTAGTTCCTCCTCTGGTAGGAATAATACCCTAATTCCTGCCCTCATGAAAGCTAAGATGGTTTTATTTTTTCCTTAAAAGGTATTTAGATCATCTTAAAGACTTATTTGACTCAGGAGACCAAAAAAAACAAACAGGTCTATTAAATCACTTCTCTGAGTACAAAAGAGCCATAGGGAGTTCCAAGCACTTTCAGAGGTTTGACTAGTGCATCATAATGGGCAACTAAGGCAAGGGAGCTTTGCTAAACAAATTCAGCCGAGAAATCTTCAATGACTATCCTTACTGAAAATCCTTATGCAATGACTAAGTAAATCTCCTGTTGTTAACTGTTAAATGATATACAGATATCTCGTTTTATTCAAGTACCAAACTTATATCAATCCTGTCCCCTAACAACTGAAGTAGTTGATTAGTTTAGAACATAATCTACTCACTGATTGGTAGATGAATAGTGCAGAGGAAGGTGAGTGTGATGGACCTTCATATTTCTAATGGTATTTTTTGGTCATAATAATGATGATGATTATAATAATAATAATTATGGAGTACTTGCTATGTTCCAGGCACTGTGCTAAACCCTTTATAATTATCTTATTTTATCCTTGCCACAATTCTGAGAGACAAGTCCTATTTTTATCTCCACTTTACAAGTAAATAACTGAGGCAGACAGAGGTTGAATGTCTTTCTCAGGGCCATACAGATAAGTGTGCTGAATGAGATATACATATGTTGTCAGGTATGATCAATTTCTACTAAACTGTTCTTTTTTATTTTTTAAGAAGAAAGGATTCCCTGGAAGCTGGTATTAGGAAATAACTATTTTTAAAAGCATCAATAAAACATTTTTAAACAAAGTAAAATGAATGAGAAAAAAATAATTTTTAAAATCCTAATTGTTATCATGGAGAGGAAGCATACCATAGTAGAGGAGAAATAGCTTTTTAGGTCAGGGAAACCTGGGTTTGGGTCCTGCCTCTGACAAATACTAACTGTATTCCTGAGTAAGTCTTTCCACCTCTCCATTACCCAGGAAACTCTAAATTTGTGAATTACAAAGAATGTGCTGAATTGCAATGATAGAGGAAATTCTTCACTGAGAGCTTCTTACACCTATGAAATCATAGGTCTAGTTAAAAGACAAAACACACACACACCAGTAATGTGATTTTTGAAAGTGCTTTGAAATATATCAAGCACTATTGTGTAATTTATATTTATTAGCAACTAGCTAAGCAGAGAATGTCAAGAGAATCAGAAGATTATAGAAAGGATCTCAGAGGACTTTGATGGGTCTGAGAATGATTTTCAGCTTATTTCCATTTATTACTATAGGCAAAGCTTTGACTCAGACGCACTAAAGGAGTTAGAAGACCAATGTTATTGTCTCCATTCTTACACTTACCAGGAATGTAACTTTGGACTTTCTAGCTATAAAAAGAGAGGATTAGACCAGATGAACTCAAAAGATCCCTTCTAGCTCTCAAGTGCTCAGATTCTTTAATCCTTTTCCCCATATACTTTATAGTTGATGTGTTGATAAATCTCATAATCATAAAGGAAAGGGCAGGAAAGTTCCTTCGAGATTATGTAGTGTAGTGTGATTCTCATTTTTAGCACCTCTTTATGCTGGAAAATTGAGGACCCTCCATAAAGAGCTTTTGTTTGAGTGGATTATAGCTATCGATATTTAATACATTAGACATCAAAACATCATCCCAAACAATAGTATTATTATTATGAAAATAATTTTGACCTTGAAGACCCGAAAGTATCTCAGGAACTAGTCCCTGGTCCATATTTTGTAAATTGCTCATCCAGTCTAGTCTCTTAAAAAATTGAGGAACCTGAAACCTAGAAAGCAGAAGTGACTTAGTTAAGGTCAAACAGATAATAATTAGCAGTGATAGGACAGAGTATTATTCTGACATCATGTCACAGATGATATACGACATAAAATAACTTCCACAATTGAATCCCCATTTACAGAAATGAACACAATGCTCTTTAGATAACTCCCAAAGTAACCATACTCTTTGCCCATTAACCTTTCCATTCTATTTATAATAGTGACCTAAGTTCCCACACCTGTTGTTAGATTTTTATCTTGTCATTCAAAATAAGAGATCATGTTGACCCACAACATTTTATTGTCGCCGAGAAACAATTTATACCGTTTGAATAGTTTGCCTTCTGTTGTGTCTGTTATCCCAAGAGCTTTCTCTTTAACTTATGATGGAATAACAAAAATATTTAAATGAAAGAAAGACCTCCTGGGTTACGGAATATGTATTTAAAAAGTTCTCCAACTGAACATAATGAGGTCTCAAATTCTGGGCTTCCAAATGTTTTCATAATCATACAAATATCTTGTCCTTTAATGCTACAGGCACTGAGAAACATGTGTTGCATCAACACCGTGTTTTTGCTAAGGATTCAAACCTCTCATTTTGTACTTTTAAATATCAGCATGCGGTGCCAGGGTTGTATTAACATTTGATGCTTGAAAGACAATGAATTCACTGAGAGAGAAGTTTGAAGAAAGAGGGAAGGATGGAATGTCTTTACAAACAGGTCTGGAAAGAGCTAAAAATGCTACTTCATTGCAATAACAGCCTTTTGTATACAATAACCATATGGAGAATTGTTCCAAGAGGAATCAAAAATTGCTGTTTAATAAAAAATGCTGATTAATTTCAAAATTAATTCTTTGTAATCTCAGGATTTCCTTGTTTCGCTTAGCATTAAGCATACCTTTTAAAAATGCATCGTCCTTATGATTATAAATATAAATGCTTACCTTGACAGGCAACACAGATGTAGATTCTTTTTGTTCCCACTTTGCAGTTAACAGTAAAGTCAGAGGACTTTCTGGAAGTACACTGACACTTCCCTCCCCGCACAGGTGCATACACACACATGTGCACCCATAAATCAGAGCCTTTCCCTTTTCCCAATTTGTAGAGCATGATGATGATGAAGATGGTGATGATGATAAAAAGCATGCAAGTGTAGAATTCTCTCTGGGCTTACTTTCCCAACTCAAACTTCATTGACAATTTGTGTCTCCAGAGGGTGACTAACTACTAAGGCTTTCTTGGTTTGGGGAATAACTTGGTTTTTAATGCAATCACTCATGAACTCTGATTCTGTGTACTCTCTTTTTATCATTCGACATCAATTTTCATCCACAAAGAGATATTTACTGAGAATGAATAGCAAGGATAAAAGTGAAATAAATGCTTTCCCAAAATATGGGATGTATTCTCCCCTAGAGTCCTTGTGGAAAAGAGTGATCATGAATTTAAAGCAGTGTAGTAGTGAGGCATACATATAAAGAATATATGGGGACATTGGATACTCTGAAACCATCAATCCTGCAATTACTTTTTTTCCCTTCACAGAATCCCTTCCAACTTCATGTTGCATGTCACTTAGATGCTACACTTGCTCTCAACTATTTCTTCTCCTTCTTTGGGAGCTTAGTTCCAGACTGCTTCCTAAAATGATTGGACTAGTTCACATATGCTAATATTCTTCAAATCTATTTATCTAGTCCTGACTTCCAATTTCACATCTCCAGCTGTTCACTGGATATCTCAAACTGAATATCTTGTAGACTTCTTAATTTCAACATGTTCCAAACTGAACTCATTATGTCTCTCCTCTCCTCTCTCCAAACAAGTCCTCTGTTCTTTCTAATTTTCCTATTACTGTTTTTTTTAAATAAACCCTAATCTTCAAGGCAGAAGAGTAGTAAGGGCTAAGCAATTGGGGTTAAGTGACTTGTCCAGGGTCTCACAGCTAGGAAGTGTCTGAGGCAAGATTTAAACTCAAGACCTCCCATTTGCAGTCCTGAATTTTTATCCATTGAGACACCTGGTTACCTGGCATTGTGTATAATGTTTTTTGGTTCTGTTTAATTTCACTGCTTCAATTTGTGTAAGTCTTTCTAGTTTTTTCCTGGTCTCCTCCTTCTAATCATTTCTTACTACCCAATCGTATTCCATTACAATCATATACTATGACTTAGCCATTCCCCAATTATTTTTATATTATTGTTATTTTATATTATAATATATTATATTATTTTTATATTATAATATTATTATCATACCCTCACTTTCCAAATCTTTGCCCCTCCCCCAAGAAGAGTTCCTTTAAATATTTTTATACATATAGGTTTCCCCCCCCTTTTTTTTATCTATTTAGGATTTCAACCTAGTAATGATGTTGCTAGTTTAAAGCATATGCACTCTTTTATACCCCTTTTGGGCATAAGTCTAAACTGCTCTCCAGAATGGTTGAATCAGTTCACAACTCCCCCAACAGTGCATTAGCATCTAAATTTCCCCACATGGCCTCCAAGTTTAGTCATTTTCCTTTTCCATCATAAAAGTAAATCTGATAGGTATGGAGTGGTACCTCATAGCTTTTTTAATGTGCATTTCTCTAATTAATAGTGATCTAGAGCTTTTGAATGACCATAGAGAGCTTTAATTACTTTTTCTGAGAATTTCTGTTCATATTCTTTGACCATTTATCAATTGGAAAATGACTTGTATTCTTACGTATTTGACTCTATGTATCTGAGAAATTAAGCTTTTATTAGAGAGACCTGTAAATTTTTTTTCCACCATTAAGATTGCTGTGTTTTACTTTCTATCCTATTCCCCCCTGTTTAGTTTCTGACCAGCATCCCCCTCCCCCAATTTGCCCTCTTTTCCATCAGCCTCACTCCCTTCTCTTATTCTCTTCTCCTACTTTCCATGTGGGGTAAGACAGATCTCTATACCAATTGAATATGTATGCCCTTCCCTCATTTAGCTAATTCAGATGAGATCAAGGTTCATGTGCTTCCCTCCTCACCTCTCTTGTTTTCCCCTCCACTGTAAAAGTTATTTCATGATTCTTTTATTTATATCTCATTCTATATTAATTCCCCTTCCTCCCAATGCATTCATCTCTCTCCTGCCTTAATTTTATTTTTTTATATCATCCCTTCATATTCAACTCACATCCTTGGCCTCTGTCTATGAATTATCCTTCTGATTGCCCTAATAATGATAAAGTTCTTAGAGTTATAAGAATCATCTTCCCCACACAAGGATGTAAACAGTTTAATCTTATCACATTTCTTTTTTTTTTTAATTTAAACATTATTTTATTTGGTCGTTTTCATACATTGTTCATTGGAAACAAAGATCATTTTCTTTTCCTACCCTCCCCCCCCCCCCGCCTTTCCCTCTCCCATAGCCGACGCATGATTCCACTGGTTATCACATGTGTTCTTGACTCGAACCCATTTCCCTGTTGTTGGAATTTGCATTATAGTGTTCATTTAGAGTCTCTCCTCAGTCTTATCTCCTCCAACCCTGTAGTCAAGCAGTTGTTTTTCATCGGTGTTTTTACTCCCACAGTTTATCCTCTGCTTGTGGGGAGTATTTTTTTTTTAGATCCCTGCAGATTGTTCAGGGAAATTGCATTGATACTAATGGAGAAGTCTATCACCTTCGATTGTACCACAATGTATCAGTCTCTGTGTACAATGTTTTCCTGGTTCTGCTCCTTTCGCTCTGCATCACTTCGTGGAGGTTGTTCCAGTCTCCATGGAATTCCTCCACTTTATTATTCCTTTGAGCACAATAGTATTCCATCACCAACATATACCACAATTTGTTCAGCCATTCCCCAATTGATGGGCATCCCCTCATTTTCCAATTTTTGGACACCACAAAGAGCGCAGCTATGAATATTCTTGTACAAGTCTTTTTGTCCATTATCTCTTTGGGGTACAAGCCCAGCAGTGCTATGGCTGGATCAAAGGGCAGACAATCTTTTATCGCCCTTTGGACATAGTTCCAAATTGCCCTCCAGAATGGTTGGATCAATTCACAACTCCACCAGCAATGAATTAATGTCCCCACTTTGCCACATCCCCTCCAGCATTCATTACTTTGCATAGCTGTCATGTTAGCCAATCTGCTAGGTGTGAGGTGATACCTCAGAGTTGTTTTGATTTGCATCTCTCTGATTATAAGAGATGTAGAGCACTTTTTCATGTGCTTATTAATAGTTTTGATTTCTTTGGCTGAGAACTGCCTGTTCATGTCCCTTGCCCATTTGTCAATTGGAGAATGGCTTGATTTTTTGTACAATTGATTTAGTTCTTTATAAATTTGAGTAATTAAACCTTTGTCAGAGGTTTTTATGAAGATTGTTTCCCAATTTGTTGCTACCCTTCTGATTTTAGTTACATTGGTTTTGTTTGTACAAAAACTTTTCAATTTGATGTAATCCAGATTATTTATTTTGCATTTCGTAACTCTTTCTAATTCTTGCTTGGTTTTGAAGTATTTCCCTTCCCAAAGGTCTGACATGTATACTATTCTGTGTTCGCCTAATTTTCTTATAGTTTCCTTCTTTATGTTCAAGTCATTCACCCATTTTGAATTTATCTTGGTGTAGGGTGTGAGGTGTTGATCTAAGCCTAATCTTTCCCACACTGTCCTCCAATTTTCCCAGCAGTTTTTATGAAATAGTGGATTTTTGTCCCAAAAGCTGGGATCTTTGGGTTTGTCATATACTGTCTTGCTGAGGTTGCTTGCCCCCAGTCTATTCCACTGATCCTCCTTTCTGTCTCTTAGCCAGTACCAAATTGTTTTGATGACCGCTGCTTTGTAATATAGTCTGAGATCTGGGACTGCAAGACCCCCTTCCTTTGTATTTTTTTTTTCATTATTTCCCTGGATATCCTTGATCTTTTGTTCTTCCAAATGAACTTTGTTATGGTTTTTTCTAAATCAGTAAAAAAAATTTTTGGAAGTTCCATTGGTATGGCACTAAATAGATAGATGAGTTTGGGTAGGATGGTCATTTTTATTATATTGGCTCGTCCTACCCATGAGCAGTTAATGTTCTTCCAATTGTTCAAGTCTAGTTTTAGTTGTGTGGAAAGTGTTTTGTAGTTGTGTTCATATAGATCCTGTGTTTGTCTCAGGAGATAGATTCCTAAGTATTTTATTTTGTCTAGGGTAATTTTGAATGGGATTTCTCTTTCTAGTTCTTGCTGCTGAGCTGTGTTGGAATTATATAGAAAGGCTGATGACTTATGTGGGTTTATTTTGTATCTTGCAACTTTACTAAAGTTGTTGATTATTTCGATTAGCTTTTTGGTTGAATCTCTAGGATTCTTTAAGTAGACCATCATGTCATCTGCAAAGAGCGATAATTTGGTCTCCTCCTTGCCTATTTTGATGCCTTCAATTTCTTTTTCTTCTCTAATTGCTACTGCTAGTGTTTCTAATACAATGTCAAATAATAGAGGTGATAATGGGCATCCTTGTTTCACTCCTGATCTTAATGGGAATGGATTTAGTTTATCCCAATTGCAGATGATATTAGCTGATGGTTTTAGATATATACTGTTTATTATTTTTAGGAATGACCCTTCTATTCCTATGCTTTCTAGTATTTTTAGTAGGAATGGGTGTTGTATTTTATCAAAGGCTTTTTCTGCATCTATTGAGATAATCATGTGGTTCTTGTTGGTTTGCTTGTTGATGTGGTCAATTATGTGGATAGTTTTCCTAATGTTGAACCAGCCCTGCATCCCTGGTATAAATCCTACTTGATCATGGTGGATGACCCTTCTAATCACTTGCTGGAGTCTTTTTGCTAGTATCCTATTTAAGATTTCTGCATCTATATTCATTAGGGAGATTGGTCTATAATTTTCTTTCTCTGTTTTTGGCCTGCCTGGTTTTGGAATCAGTACCATGCTTGTGTCATAAAAGGAGTTTGGTAGAACTCCCTCTTTGCTTATTATGTCAAATAGTTTGTATAGTATTGGGATTAACTGTTCTCTGAATGTTTGATAGAATTCACTGGTGAATCCATCAGGCCCTGGGGATTTTTTCTTAGGAAGTTCTTTGATGGCCTGTTGGATTTCTTTTTCTGATATGGGATTATTTAAGAAAACTATTTCTTCTTCTGTTAGTCTAGGCAATTTATATTTTTGTAAATATTCATCCATATCACCTAGGTTGGTATATTTATTGCCATATAGTTGGGCAAAGTAGTTTTTAATGATTGCCTTAATTTCCTCTTCATTGGAGGTGAGATCCCCCTTCTCATCCTTGATGCTGTTAATTTGCCTTTCTTCTTTCCTTTTTTTAATTAAATTAACCAGTACTTTGTCTATTTTGTCTGTTTTTTCAAAGTACCAACTTCTAGTCTTGTTTATTAGCTCAATAGTTCTGTCACTTTCTATTTTATTAATTTCTCCCTTAATTTTTAGGATCTCTAGTATGGTTTTCTTCTGGGGGTTTTTAATTTGTTCATTCTCAAGTTTTTTGATTTGCATTTCCAATTCCTTGGTCTCTGTCCTCCCTCATTTGTTAATATATGCACTCAGGGATATGAATTTTACTCTAAGTACTGCCTTGGCTGCATCCCATAAGGTTTGAAAGGATGTTTCGCCGTTGTCATTTTCTTCAACAAAATTGTTAATTGTTTCTATGATTTCTTCTCTAACTATACGATTTTGGAGTATCATGTTATTTAATTTCCAATTAATTTTTGATTTGGGTCTCCATGTACCCTTGCCGATCAATATTTTAATCGCCTTGTGGTCTGAAAAGGCTGCAGTTAATATTTCTGCTTTTCTGCATTTGAGTGCCATGTTTCTATGACCTAGTGTATGATCTATTTTTGTGAATGTGCCATGTGGTGCTGAAAAGAAGGTGTATTCTTTTTTGTCCCTATTTATTTTTCTCCATATGTCTATTAACTCTAATTTTTCTAAGATTTCATTCACCTCTTTTACCTCTTTCTTGTTTATTTTTTGGTTTGATTTATCTAAATTTGATAGTGGTTGGTTCAAGTCTCCCACTAATATGGTTTTACTGTCTATTTCCTCCTTCAATTCTCCTAGTTTCTCTATTAAAAATTTGGATGCTATACCATTTGGTGCATACATGTTGATTAGTGATATTTCCTCATTGTCTATACTTCCTTTTAACAGAATATATTTACCTTCCCTGTCCCTTTTGATCAGATCTATTTGTACTTTGGCTTTGTCAGATATCATGATTGCAACTCCTGCCTTCTTTCTATCGGTTGAGGCCCAAAAGGTCTTACTCCAACCTTTAATTCTAACCTTGTGAGTGTCAACCCACCTCATATGTGTTTCTTGAAGACAACATATGGTAGGGTTTTGGGTTCTAATCCAATCTGCTATTTGTCTACGTTTTATGGGTGAGTTCATCCCATTCACGTTCAAAGTTATGATTGTTATTTGTGGATTCGCTGGCATTTTGATATCTTCCCCTAGTTCTGACCTTTCTTCTTTAGCTTTCTCCTTTTGAACCAGTGATTTACTTTAGGTCAGTCCCCCTAGTCCCCTCCCTTGAGATGCTTCCCTTTCTATCCCCTCCCTTTTTATGCTCCCTTCCCCTCCCCCCTCTCCTTCCCTCCCTTTTTGTACTCCCTCCCCCCTCCCCCTCCTTGGGTTTCCTTTCTTTCTTGCCCTAATGGATAAGATAGAATTCAGGATCCCACTGGATCTAGATGTTCTTCCCTCTCAGATTTGCTTTCACTGAGAGTAAGGTTTAAGTAATTCCACTTCTCGCTCTCTTCCTCTCCTTCTCATATGGGAGTTCTTCCCCTCCCCTTCCCATGTGTATCTTTATATGGGAAAGTTTATTCTATTGATTCCCCCCCTATTTCTTGAAGTTAATCTTAGTATTATCGCGGTTCCCCCCTCCCTTTTCCTTTCTTTGCCCCAACTTTCCCCAAATCTTCTTAATGCCCCAATCTTTCCCTATGCATGTTTCTTCTAACTACTCTTATGATGATACAATTTATGAGAGTTACACAAAACATTTTCCCCACATATTGATATATATAATTTGATGTAAATGTAGTCCTTATAGAAGAGAGTTTGACTTAAAGAAAAAGATAAGATTTATCTCCTTTTCCCTTTCTTTCATATTTACCTTTTCATGTTTCTCTTGCTTTCTGAGCTTGGATATCGAACTTTCCACAGAGCTCTGGTCTTTTCTTAGCAAATGCTTGGAAATCTTCTATTTTGTTGAATGCCCATACTTTCCCCTGGAAGTATATAGTCAGTTTTGCTGGGTAGTTGATTCTTGGTTGGAGACCCAGCTCTCTTGCCTTTCTAAATATCATGTTCCATGCTTTGCGGTCTCTTAGTGTGTTAGCCGCTAAGTCCTGTGTGATCCTTATGGGAGCCCCCTTATATCTGAAGCTCTTCTTCTTGGCTTCTTGCAGGATTTTCTCCTTTACTTGGAAGCTCTTGAATTTGGCAATTACATTCCTAGGGGTTGTCTTTTGGGGATTTAGTATAGAAGGTGTTCTATGAATCCTTTCTATTTCTATTTTGCCCCCTTGCTCCAGAACGTGAGGGCAATTTTCTTTTATAATCTCCTGTAGAATAATATCCAATTTGTTGTTTACCTCTGGTTTTTCTGGGAGACCGATAATTCGGAGATTTTCTTGTCTCCCCCTGTTTTCCAGGTCCATGACCTTCTCAGTGAGATATTTTATGTTTTCTTCTAATTCATTAATTTTTTGGGTTTGCTTTATTGATTCTTGCAGTTTTATCATCTCACTTTCTTCGAGGTGCTTAATTCTGGTCATTAGGGACTGGTTTTGCTTTTCAGCCTTGTCTGCCCTTCTATTGGATGCTTCGAGTTCTTTTTCCAATTGAGCATTCTTATCTGTCAGACAGCTGATCTCTTTCTCCCATTTTTCTTTCCAGGTTTCCATCTTTTGGATAAGTTCCAGTTTGAGATCTTCCAGAGCTTGTTGATAGTTTCCATTTTGGGAGGCGTGTTCTGAATTTTTTTGGATTTCCTCCTCATTCTCCTCTTTTCCTTGGGTACTTCCACCATAAAAGTTTTCAATAGTCACTTTTTTCCCTTTCTTCCTGGAGGCTTGATTTTGGGCCATGTGAGCCATCCCTTTGGTGGTTTTATTCCCCTTTCCTTTTTGGTCTGGGATCTGGGTTATATGTGTGGTTTTTCTGTGAATTTAGGTTGCTTCAGACTAGTTCTTCCCAGCCTCCAAGGTTTGTTAGAGCGCTGGGTCCCTGATCACAGCCACACTGCCCAGGTGTTCAGCTCCGCCCAGATAATCACGGTGTTTAGCGCAGCCTGCCCCAAGTACAGCTCCGATGGATTCTCCAGTGAAACTGCCCTGAGATGTTTTTTCCTGGCAGTCCCCAGATCCCAAGGACCCTGGAGTGCCCCCCCAGACAGAGACGCTCCCCACTCACTCGCTGTCCCGGTGAGCGCTCAGGTAGCTCACTCTGGTTTAGTGGGGGAGGTGGGGTGGGGGAAGGGCGGCTCAGTTCACTTTTCTGTGCAAGCTTTTCCTTCTTATTTTAGTGTGGAAATGTTCAAGCCCCACGTACCTTTGCCTCTGTGGGGTACTGGGGAGTCCTTCTGTTCCTCCAAAGGTGATTTTATGCTCCTTTGATGTAGTCTATTTCGTTCAGTGCTGGGGAGAGGAAGCGTGTGGCGTCTAGATTGCAGCCATGATTACCCGGAAGTGGCATCACATTTCTTTTTAATTCTGCTTCTTGTTTACTTTTTTATGCTTCTCCTGTGTGTTATATTTGAGACTAAAATTTTCCATTGAGCTCGGGCCTTTTCATTAGGAATGTTTTGAAAGTCCTTTATTTTATCAAAAAGCCATTTTTCCCATTGAAGGATTATGCTCAATTTTGCTGTGTAAGTGATTCTTGTTTGAAGTCCTAGCTCCTTTGCCTCCTGGAATATCATATTCTGATCCTTTAATGTAGACGCTGCTAAATTTTGTATTATCCTGATTGTGGCTCCATGATATTTGAATTGTTTCTTTTTGGTGACTTGCAACATTTTCTCTTTGAACTGGGAATTCTGAAATTTAGCTATAATATTCCTGGAAGTAATCTTTTTAGAAACTCAGGACATGTCTGGTGGATTCTTTCAATTTCTATGTTGCTCTCAGATTCTGGAATATCAGGGCATTTTTCTTTGATATTTTCCTGAAAGATGATACATAAGACCTTTTTTTTTTTAAATTATGACTTTCAGGTAATCCAGTAATTCTTATATTATTTCTCCTCAACTTATTTTCCAGGTTTGTTATTTCTCCAATGACATATTTCACATTTTCTTCTATTTTTTCATTCTTTTGACTTTTTAAATTATTTCTTGATATCTCATGAAGTCACTAGGTTTCACTTGTCCAATTTTGATTCTTAAGACATGACTTTCTTGAGTGAACTTTTCTATTTACTTTTCCATTTTGCTAATTCTACTTTTTAAGAGAATTCTTTTCCTCAGGGAATTTTTGTATCTCTTTTTCCATATGGCCAAATCTACTCTCTTCAATGAATTTTTGTACTCTTTTCCCATTTGGCCAATTCTTCTTTGTAAAAAGTTCTTCTCTTCAACAGATTTTTATGCTTCTTTTACCAATTGATCTATTCTATTTTAAAAAAATATTTTTTTTTAGTATTTTCTGTGCCTCCTTTACCAAGTTGCTGACTCTTTTTTTCATGGTTTTCCTATATCTCATTTCTTATCCCAATTTTTCTTCTACCTCTTTTATTTGACTTTTAAAATCCTTTTATGAGTTCCTCAATTAATTATTTTTGAGCTTGGGGCTAATTCATATTTTCATTGAAGGCTTTAGATACAACCGTCTTTACTTTATTACCTTCTTCTGAATTTGTGTTTTGGTCTTCCCTGCCATCAAAATAACTTTCTAAAATAAGTTTCATTTGTTGTTGTTTTTTGCTAATTTTTGAGCCTTTTTATTTTTTTATTTGAAAAACTGTTTGGACTCTCTAACTATGGTAAATAGAGCACTAGTCCAAGCTTCAAGTTCTCTGTACCTTCAAACCTAGCCCTAGGGGTTTATCTGTTTTAATTCTTGCAAGGTAGTATGATGTAAGGACAAGTATGTTTAATACTCTCTGGGCCTGTGCACTGGTTTGTGAGTAACCACAAGTATTCTTTTCCCTCCTTAGAACTATAATTCAGGTCTCTTGCTCCCCAGCAAGTGCTAGTGAGTGTTAATTGTTGCTCCTCACCCTGATCCTAGCACCCAAGAGTGTCCTAGATTTGTGTTTAGGCGATGTGAAAAGAGTCTTGCACCCAGAGCCAACAAAGGATCCATATAATCTCCTTCTGAGAAGTTGTCTAACCTCCCTTATTATCTGTGACTGATAGTTCCAAAAGGCTTTGGTACTGATTCAGCAGCCCCCAAGGCCTGTTGTCTTGGTGGAGCTTGCCTTGGCATGCTGCTTTTCAAGCTGCTTCCATCGTGATGCAATAAACCTTATGTGCTTGCCTTCTAAGTTATTTTGTGCTGAAAAGTATGTCACCCCATCTTTTTTGTGGGTTATGCTGCTCCAGAATTCATTTTGAGGTGTTTTATCATAGTTTTTGGAGGGTAATTTGGAAGAGATCAGGTGGATATATATATACCTTCTCTGCCATCTTGGTTCTGTCCTTGTCTGATGAGATTAACTTTTTACAAAAAGGTAACAAAGCTATTCAATGGATTTGATTGCTTCCAGCTTCTTCAATGCAATTCACTGGTGATCTAAAGGCAAGAAATGTTCCAGAAATGGGCAATATGAATTTCTCAGATCTGGTAGATTTCTAAAAACAAATGAGTCACCCTGGCATTCACCCTATTTTGTCCTGAGGACCAGACACATTTCCATATGGAAATAGTAGGGGTGGGGGAATTGGGCACTTCCAGAGAAGCTAAGTGACACAGTATCCCTGTTGCAAATTATTACTATTAAGTCAAAATAAATCTCCTTTTGTTAACAATTCAAAGACTTTAAATCACTTCATTTTTTCCTCATGTTGAACTTGAACTGAGTACTGGCATCAGAGCCATCTCCATCCCATATCACTTAGACATCTTTACCTACTATGCTTCCATCACCCTAGGCTCAGATGCAAAGATGACATTTTTACTTGCCATAGCCAACTCCTCTTCATGCACTCTTGATTCAGTCTCTTCTAGACTTCTCTAGTAGATTGCTCTTATTATTATAGCTCCCTCATTTTCTCATTCTATCTACTGTCTCCTTCTTTATTGTCTACAAATACCTCTATGACTCTCCCAACCTTAAAAACTTTCACTTGATCCTACCATCCCTGCATTTGTCCTATATATCTCTCCTTCCTTTCATATCTACATTTGAAAAAGCTCTCTCAGTGCCTTGGCTCCCTCTCTTTTCACTCTTTCCTAAACCTTCTACAATCTTCCAACTTCATTATTCAAATGAAACCTCTATATTCAATATGTTCAATGATGTCTTAATTGCTGCTTTAATGACTTTTTTCTCAGTCCTCATTTTTACCCCCTTTTGTGGTTGATCACTGCTTCCCCCTTGGATATGCTCTTCTCATTAGATTTTTGTGTCTTTGCTCTCTCCTGGTTATTCTACAGTTTTTCTTATTATTCTTTCTTGGCCTCCTTTGCTGATTCCTATTAGGTAGTTAGTTCTGCTATAATACAACTTTTATATTTAAAAAAATTGCCAGATTATATGAAATTACAAAATAAAAACATCAGGGTTTATGGGGGAAATAGGGTTAGGATACCAAAATTTCATCCATGATACAAAAACAGATAGAAAGCTAATAAAAAATGGCAACATTATCTTATAGATGTTAAATGGTTAAAAGATACATAAATACTATAATAAATAACAGCAGTATATGGGCCTCAGACTATTGCTCAGTCTGTATCCAAGTTCCCACAGGGCCTGGGCTGGCAGAGGTGAGTCATGGATGAAAGGGTGGAGGCCAAAATTCTGGGGCAGGACCAAGCTGGGTCTCAGCCATGGTGGAAGGTAGAAAAAGGATAGAGATCAACCAGCCTTCCTCCACCCACACCTCCTACTATACCAAAAGATATGCAATAAATATAGCATTTGACCTTGAAAATACCTGAAGTTTGCTTGTGGAGGCAGAAATCAGAAGTGTTGCAACTTATGAATTATTGTAAAGTGGTGCAGTAATTCTGTGTTCTTTCACAGGCAAAATCTTGATTAAACAAAAATGAAGTTTATGTTATGCTCAAATCATTTCTTCATATTTCCAAAACAAGAAGGATCACAGAACCAACTCCTGAGGACATACACACATGAATAGCTTCCAATTAGACATCACAAATCTGGATGTCTTGCAGGCATCTCAAACTCAGCATGCTCAAGAGTGAATTCATTTCCCCCCCAAACCTTCCCTTCTTTTCAACTTTTCAACTTCCCAGTGGTATTAGGAGTACCCCCTAGGCTCCCAGGCAGCTAGGTTTGCAATTTCAGTGACATCTTCAACTTCTCACTTTGACTCACCCAGTATAGCTAAATCCTTTGCCAAATCGTTTCTTTTCTACCTTCCTACCATCTCCCACATGTATTCTCTCCTCTTTATTCATCCAATCAGACTCTTATTACCTCTCACCCAGACTGTTGCAATAGCCTTCTAACTTGGCTCCCAACTTCACATTATACTCTATTCCAATCCATCCTCTATCCAGCTACCAAGATCATCATTCTAAAGTATAAGTTGAAATATAATGCCTCTCTACTCAATAGGTTCAAGTGCTTTCATATTGGCTCTAAGATCAAATGTAAACTTCTTTATTTATTTAAAATTTTTCATAACCTGACCCCCTTCCCTCCTTTCTAGCATTTATGGTCTAGCAATTATGACCCACTTGCAATTTTTCAAATATCAAATTCTGTCTTTTATTTGAGTGTTTTTGCACTGGCTATCTCCCAAGGCTGGAATTCTCTATCCCATCACTTCTGCTTCTTAGTTTTCTTGACTCCTTCAAGCCTCAAACAAAATCTGACCAAATTCAAAAGGCTTCCTGTTTCCAAGCTGTTGATGTCTTCCACTTTGATTATCTTCATCTTCTCTACATGTATCTTCTAGATACCAAACGGTTTATGTGTTGTCTACCCGACTAGAATGTCAACTCATTGAAGGGGTAGGGATTTCATTTTGCCTGTCTCTCTTTTTCAAGCCTCCACAACTTAGTAAAACCTTAATAATACTTAATAATCTTAATAAATAAATAAACCTTAATAAATGCTTGTCAGTTTAACTTAGCAGATAAACCGCAAAGAGTTCAGAAAGACATAAAGAGAGAAGTGCCCAGAGTCATTCAAATAACAAGTTTCAGATACAGAATTCAAAACCAAATCTTTAGAACTCCAAGGTCATATTTTTATTAACCATATCATGCAGCCGTTGAACCTTCTGTGACAACTACAGAGGCATCTCACTATTCTCCACTGCTGGAAAGATCCTCACCTGTGTTATACTCAACAGACTGCTGTCATCTGTTTCAGAGCAGAACCTGCCTGAATCACAATGTGGCTTCCGACCAGATCGCAGCACCATCGACATGGTCTTCACGGTGAGGCAAATGCAGGAAAAATGCCTTGAGCAGAACCTGAGTCTCTACATTGTCTTCATAGACCTGACGAAGGTGTTCGCACAGTGAACAGGGACGCATTGTGGGTGATCCTCAGCAAGCTCGGTTGCCCAGCAAAATTTGTCAAACTGATCCAGCTCTTTCATGTCGACATGACAGGGGAAGTCCTATCTGGTGGAGAGACTTCCGATCGCTTCAACATCTCTAATGGCGTGAAACAAGGCTGTGTCCTTGCTCCGGTACTATTCAACCTATACTTCACCCAAGTATTACGACATGCTGTGATGGATCTAGACCTGGGCGTCTACATCAAATACCGACTGGATGGCTCACTATTCGACCTTCGCCGCCTGACTGCAAAAACAAAGACAACAGAGAGACTCATCCTGGAAGCTCTCTTTGCAGATGACTGTGCTCTCATGGCCCAACAAGAAAATCGTCTCCAAACCATTGTGGACAGGTTCTCCACCACAAAAAAATTGTTTGGCCTGACTATCAGCCTCAGCAAAACAGAGGTGCTGTTCCAACCTGCACCAGGGAGGCCAACTAACCAGCCGTGCATTACAATCGACGGCACGCAGCTTTCTAACGTCAACACTTTCAAGTACCTGGGCAGCACCATCGCCAACGACGGGTCCCTAGACCACGAGATTAATGCCAGGATACAAAAGGCCAGCCAGGCACTCGGGCAGCTGCACTCCAAAGTCCTCCAACACAGAGGTGTAAGCACTGCGACGAAGCTCAAAGTGTACAATGCAGTGGTCCTCAGCTCACTCCTGTATGGTTGCGAGACATGGACACTGTACCAGAAGCACATGAAGCAGCTGGAGCAATTCCACCAACACTCTCTCTGGTCAATCATGAGGATCCGATGGCAGGACCGAATCACCAACCAGAAAGTCCTCGACAGAGTCAATTCCACCAACATCAAAGTCATGGTCCTCAAAACCCAGCTACGATGGTCTGGACATGTCATCCGCATGGACCCACAGCAAATACCAAGACAGGTATTCTATGGTGAACTGTCAGCTGGACTCAGGAAACAAGGTCGACCAAAGAAAAGATTCAAGGATCAGCTAAAGTCAAACTTGAAGTGGGCTGGCATGACACCAAAGCAACTAGAACTTGCTGCCTCTGTCAGAAGCAGCTGGCGAACCCACATTAACCATGCTGCCACCACCTTTGAAGATGAATAATGTCGACGTCTTGCCGCTGCATGTGAACACCGACACCAAGCCACAACCGCACCTCCCGTAACAACTGGCTTCCCATGCCCCATATGCCACAAACTTTGCACCTCAGTCTTTGGACTTCAAAGCCACATGAGGGTACATCAGTAGATGATAATGCACAAAGACAATTGTCATTCTCGGTCACCGAGAGACTACCACTATACTATATCATGCAGCCTCTCAGGAACTATTATGATGATTATAAACTAGAAATTTGCTATGAAATAATAATGACAAGGGACTTCTGGGTAAGCATGGCTACAGAGTAGACGCGGCTGGCTTCCTCCCCTCAGACCCAATGATACAGACGACCTCAAAAGACCCCCCCAAAAAACGACCCACACTAAGGCGCAGCACTGAAGGTAGGTGGGACTTTTGCATTTCCACAATATAAGGGAACAAAAAGCTGACCCACCCTTCCCCCACCCACCATGCTGACAGAGCCAGAGTTTAAGTCAGCACTGGCCAGAATCAACAAGTGAGGGAGGGACACACCAGGACTGAACAACGGGCCGCCCTAGGTCTGGGGACCTGAGTAAGACCACCAAGAACCCCCTCCTGTGAGTAGTAAAACCCGAAATTCCGGCAGGCGGGCAAGGGGAACTTAGATCATGGGCACCCAGAACTAGCGCGCTATAATCAACAAGAGCACAAAGGGATCCCATGAAGTGAGCAAGAGGCACCCACAGGTCTGGGGAGTTAACTAAAAACACCCAGGAAGACAGCACAGCTGCAGAAAACTGAGAATTTTCCTGGGGCTAAAGCCTCAGATCAGTAGACCCATACACTGAGAGCCAGCCCTCCTCATTCAGATTACTGACTGGAAAGGGGAGAAAAAAAATAGAGATGGCAAACAGTGCACAGGAGCAACAGCCCCCAAACACCAAGAAAAGCAAGTAGAAGGGGGTGACTTTGGACACATTTTATGGAGCGAAAATACAAAATACAGAGGAAATAGAAGAGGAAACACAAACAAATGCTCCAAAACCTTCCAAAAGAAATGGAAATTCTCCAAAAGCTCTTGAAGAATTTAAATTGGAAATTATCAAAAAGATGGAAGCTTTCTGGCAGGAAAATGGGAAATAATGCAAAAGGAACTCAGCAATCTGAGAGACCAAAATATGCAAATGCAGAAATAGCTCGAAGCCTCAAAAAACAGGTCAGACCAAACTGAAAAGGAAAACCAGTCTTTAAAGGTCAGAATCAGGCAACTGGAAGACAATGATCTTGCAAAAGAGCAAAAATTAATAAAGCAAAGTCAAAAGACCAAAGAATTAGAAGATAATATAAAATTTCTCACTGACAAGGTGACAGCCCTGGAAAACAGAGGAAGGAGAGACAATCTGAGAATCATTGGCCTACCAGAAAAGCCAGAAATAAACAGTAATCTTGACATTATAATACAAGATATCATCAAAGAAAACTGCCCGGAGATTCTAGAACAAGGGGACAAAATATGCATTGAAAGAGTTCACAGAACACCCTCTACACTAAAACCCCAAAAGACAACTCCCAGGAATGTAATTGCCAAATTCCAAAGCTTCCAAGCAAAAGAAAAAATCTTACAAGAAACCAGAAAAAGACAATTTATATATAAAGGAATACCAATCAGGGTCACACAGGACCTAGCAATTTCCACCCTGAATGACCGTAAGGCCTGGAACATGATATTCAGAAAGGCAAGAGAGCTGTGTCTTCAACCAAGAATCAGCTGTCCATCAAAACTGACTATATACTTCCAGGAGAAAGTATGGGCATTCAACAAAATAGAAGATTTCCAAGTATTCTTAAAGAAAAGACCAGAGTTCTGTGGAAAGTTTGACATCCAAACACAAAGAGCAAGGGAAACATGAAAAGGTAAATATGAAGGAAAGAGAAAAGGAGAAAAATGTTATCTTTTTCTTTTATTCAAACTCTCTTCTATAAGGACTACATTTATATCAATTTATATATATTAATATGTGGGGAAAATGTTTTGTGTAACTCAAAAATTGTATGTATCAGAGTAGTAAGAAGAATCATGCATAGGGAAGGCTTGGGGCATCAAGACGATATGGATAAAGGGGGGGGAGAAAGAAAAAGGGAGGGGGGAATTGTCAATGGTACTAAATATACTCAAAGAAATAGAAAAAAAACTAAATAGAATAATCTTTCTTACACAAAGATACACATGGGAAGGGGAGGGGAAGAATTCTCCTATAAGAAGGAGAGGAAGAGAGTTTTTACTTAAACCTTATTATCAGTGAAATCAACTTTGAGAGGGAAGACCATTTAGATCCATGGGGATCTTGAATTCGATCTTATCCAACAGGGTAAGGGAGAAGGGGAAACCAAGGCAGGTAGGGGGGGAGGGAAACCAAAAAGGGAGGGAAGGAGAGGGGGGAGGGGAAGGGAACAAAAAGGGGGCTAGAAAGGGAAACATATCAAGGGAGAGGACTAGGGAGACAGATTTAAAGTAAATCACTGGTTTAAAAGGTTATAGCTAAAGAAGAAAGGTCAGAATTAGGGTAGGATATCAAAATCACATGATTATCTCAATAGATGCAGAAAAAGCCTTTGATAAAATACAACACCCATTCCTATTAAAAATACTAGAAAGCATAGGAATAGAAGGGTCATTCCTAAAAATAATAAACAGTATATATCTAAAGCCATCAACTAACATCATCTGCAATTGGGATAAACTAGATGCATTCCCAATAAGATCAGGAGTGAAACAAGAATGCCCATTATCACCTCTATTATTTGATATTGTACTAGAAACACTAGCAGTAGCAATTAGAGAAGATAAAGGAATTTAAGGCATCAAAATAGGCAAGGAGGAGACTAAGTTATTGCTCTTTGCAGATGATATGATGGTCTACTTAAAGAATTCTAGAGAATCAACCAAAAATCTAGTCGAAATAATAAGCAAATTTAGCAAAGTTGCAAGATACAAAATAAACCCGCATAAGTCATCAGCATTTCTATATATTTCCAACAGCTCAGCAGCAAGAATTAGAAAGAGAAATCCCATTCAAAAATCACCTTAGACAAAATAAAATACTTAGGAATCTATCTCCTGAGACAAACACAGGAACTATATGAACACAGCTAAAAAACACTCTCCACACAACTAAAACTACACCTGAGCAATTGGAAAAACATTAATTGCTCGTGGGTAGGATGAGCCAATATAATAAAAATGACCATCCTACCCAAACTTATTTATCTATTTAGTGCCATGCCCATTGAACTTCCAATTTTTTTTTACTGATTTAGAAAAACCATAACAAAGTTCATTTGGAAGAATAAAGAATCAAGGATATCCAGGGAAATAATGGAAAAAAAAATACGAAGGAAGGTGGCCTTGCAGTCCCAGGTCTCAAACTCTATTATAAAGCAATGGTCATCAAAACAATTTGGTACTGGCTAAAAGCCAGAAAGGAGGATCAGTGGACTAGATTTGGGGTAAGTGACCTCAGCAAGACAGTATATGACAAACCCAAAGACCCCAGCTTCTGGGACAAAAACCCACTATTTGACAAAAACTGCTGGGAAAACTGGAAGACAGTGTGGGAAAGATTAGGTTTGGATCAACACCTCACACCCTACACCAAGATAAACTCAGAATGGGTGAATGACTTGAACATAAAGAAGGAAAATATAAGCAAATTAGGTGAACACAGAATAGTATACATGTCAGACCTGTGGGAAGGGGAAAGACTTTAAAACCAAGCAAGACATAGAAAGAGTCACAAAATGTAAAATAAACAATTTTGATTACATCAAATTAAAAAGGTTTTGTACAAACAAAACCAATGTAACCAAAATGAGAAGGGAAGAAACGAATTGGGAAACAATCTTCATAACAAAAACCTCAGGCAAAGGTCTAATTACTCAAATGTATAAAGAGCTAAATCAATTGTACAAAAAAATCAAACCATTCTCCAATTGATAAATGAGCAAGGGACATGAACAGGCAGTTTTCAGCCAAAGAAACCAAAACTTTTAATAAGCACATGAAAAAGTGCTCTAAATCTCTTATAATCAGAGAGATGAAAATCAAAACAACTCTGAGATATCACCTCACACCTAGCAGATTGGCTAACATGACAACAAAGGAAAGTAATGAATGCTAGAGGGGATGTGGCAAAGTCGGGACATTAATTCATTGCTGTTGGAGTTGTGAATTGATCCAACCATTCTGGAGGGCAATTTGAAACTATGCCCAAAGGGCAATAAAAGACTGCCCTTTGATCCAGCCATAGCACTGCTGGGTTTGTACCCCAAAGAGATAATAAGGGAAAATACTTGTACAAGAATATTCATAGCTGCGCTCTTTGTGGTGGCCAAAAATTGGAAAATGAGGGGATGCCCTTCAATTGGGGAATGGCTGAACAAATTGTGGTCTATGTTGGTGATGGAATACTATTGTGCCAAGAGGAATAATAAAGTGGAGGAATTCCATGGAGACTGGACCAACCTCCAGGAAGTGATGCAGAGCGAAAGGAGCAGAACCAGGAAAACATTGTACACAGAGACTGAAACACTGTGGTACAATCGAACGTAATGGACTTCTCCATTAGTGTCAATACAATGTCCCTGAACATTCTGCAGGGATCTAGAAGAAAAAACACTAGCCCCAAGCAGAGGACAAATCGAGGGAGTAAAAACACTGAAGAATAGCAACTGCTTGACTACAGGGGTGAGGAGACATGACTGAGGAGAGACTCTAAATGACACTCTAATGCAAATACCAACAACATCAAAATGGGTTCGAATCAAGGACACATGTGATACCCAGTGAAATTGTGCATCAGCTATGGGAGGGTTGGTGGGAGTGGGAAGGAAAAGAAAATTATCTTTGTTTCCAATGAATAATGTGTGAAAATGACCAAATAAAATAATGTTTAAAAAATAATAATAATGACAATGATTATAAGGATAACAATAATAGCTAGTATTTATATGTCATTTTATGGTTTCTAAAATACTACTTTAAAGGTAGGTGCAAAATATATGTAAACTTTCATTTGATCTTCATATCAACCTTAAAAGGTAGGTGCTATTATAACTTCCCGTCTGGAAATGAGCAAATGGAGCTTAAGTGGCAGATCCAGATGGCTAGTAAGTGTTGGAGGCAGCATTTAAACTCAGGTCTTTGTAATTCCAAATCCAGGACTCTATCCATCACACCACCTAGACGATAATTAATAATAGTAATTTTGATAGTACTTGCCATATGCTAGCCACTGTGCTAGGCTATGGGGATATAAGTACAAAGAATTAAACAATTCCTAGTTGCAAAGTACTTATAGTCTACCCTGGTCTATATCTCTTTTGAAGGCATTTGCAGAAAGACTGAGAGAAAACATTTAATATTTTTCTTTTTAACAAGATTATATATCAGAGATTTTTAGAAGATTCCAATAGCAAGTAAGGAGTAAAACTGGATGAATTTTAAAACTTATATATATATATATATATATATTTATATTTATATACACACTTTTAGATTATGATTTAAGCAAACACAAGACAGTTGCATAGAGGCAAGGCAAAGTAACAAACATTTATTAATCACTTATTTTATGTCAAACACTACATTCTTTATTTAGAAAGCCTTTTTTCTTCATGGCTTCACCATCATTGAATTTTATCATATTTGATCATTTTTTGTAGTTATAGGGGCACTATGTTAATATTTCAAAATTGTTATTATTTAACTATCTCTTTGGGAATAGCTTCTTTTTATGTGGCTTTTAAGAGTTTGCATCTCTTCTTTGGTTAGTATCTGTATATCCTTTGATATATGTTTTATGGGAGCATGTGTATTTTTTATATAGCCCACTCAAAGTCTGGTTATTTTGGGACATGTTTTGGGGATCTTTATCTCATTGCATTTTGGCAAATGCCTTTCCCCATTCTGTAATCTTTTAATTAATTTTGGAGTGTATGGGGTGTTCAGAGAGGACTAGCACCTCTGACATCAATACTTGCCAAGCCCTTTTCAGGGCTGCTCATCCACCATCAGTGTCCACCTGTCACCTAGTTCTCACCTGTAGCTTCAAAAAGCTATAGCATGTACAGTGGTCCTATTCTGGTAAGACCATCTCAGCAGGTAGACTAAATGAGGTTGAGGGTAACTGACAGACCTCAAAACTGACAATGAGTTAGGGAGATGTCTACCCCAAGCAGGTGAAGATTTCCTCCTTTGGAAAGGACAGAGGAGAACAATTTGTTCCAATGGACCTGACTCAGCTGAAGTTGACTCATTAGGCTGCACAGAGCTTGGTCCCAGACATGGAAGATGCCAAGGACATCACAGAAGATTTTGTGTACTTCTGCCTCATTAAATTCCAATTCATACACAAATCAAGACCTCATCCCATAATGTCATTGCTCCTCTTTGAAAACAAAGGATGAAAAACAATAAATGCTAGAGATATAAATAAAAACAAAAAGAAAGTTCTTGTCTTCAAGGAGCTTACATTCTAATGGAGTAACATAGCACACAAAAGGAACTTGGAAAGTAGAGGGAATGGGAAATAAATAAGGTGTGAAGATACCCATCACAGAGATGTGTTGTTGAAGACTAGAAAGTCAGAAACAGAGCTGAAAGATGCTCCAGGGTGAAAAGACTACAGGAGATAATAATAGTTATTTCAGGATGAGGAGGACCCAGGAGCTGAAATAGGTTTAATATGACCATATAGTTGAGATATTTGTGTTGAAATCCAAAAAATTACAAGCACAGCTAAGAGCCCAAATATATTGTCAAGTCTTCAAAAATAATTTATCAGGTTTAAAGTCACCCAAAACATGAGCATTTCCACATAGAAAAGATAAAGAGGATATAGCAGAGAATTATATAGTTTTGCCTAAATTATGTGTCAATTAATGCACTGCTGGTGGATTTGTGAGTTGATCCAATCATTCTGGATGGCAATTTGGAACTATGTCCAAAGAGCACTAAAAGTCTGCCTACCCTTTGATCCAGCCATAGCACTACTGGGCTTGTACCCCCAAAAAGATAATAAGGAAAAAAGACCTATGCAAGAATATTCATAGCTGTGCTCTTTGTGGTGGCAGAAAAATTGGAAAATGAGGATGCCTTCTGGACGGGGAATGGCTGAACAAATTGTGGTATCTATTGGTGATGGAATACTATTGTACTCAAAGGAATAATGAACTGGAGGAATTCCATGGGAACTGGAACAACCTCCAGGAATTGATGCAAAGTGAGAGGAGCAGAACCAGGAGAACATTGTACACAAAGACTCATACATTGTGGCACAATCAAATGTAATGGACTTTTCTTCTAGCAGCAATGCAGTGATCCAGAATTATTTGGAGGGACATATAAGAAAGAACACTATCCACATTCAGAAGAAAATCCGTGAGAGTAGAAACACAGAAGAAAAAACAACTGCCTGATCACATGTGTCAATTGGGATGTGATTGGAGTTATAAACCCTAAATGATCACCCTAGTGCAAATATCAATAATATGGAAATTAGGTCTTGACCAAAGACACATGTAAAAGTCAGTAGAATTGTGTGTCGGATATTTGAGGGGGTTTGGAGGAGGGGAAGGAAATTAGATGAGATCTCAGCTAAAACGAGAAAAAAGAGAAAAACCTGGATATTGCCCAAGATTTCACCCCAGAAGAAAGTCTTAAAGTCTCTAGGGAGGTAATATGGAGAACAGGGATTGCTAATGTTTCTCCTACATGTCTGTAGCCTCAAGTCTTTTCACAGGGCTCTCTCCTAAAGAATGTTGAACCAGATACATCTCTCTCCCCAAAACCTCTGGAACTAATGGCACTCTTTTCACAGTTATTCAGTATCATGTCATGTTCAGCATTCTTTCCACCAATTAGGTTTCATGCCTCCTTTCACAAATGCAACTGCATGCAGAAAAGCTGTTATTGGTTGGAAGCTTGGTTAGAAGCTCAGTTATTTCAATATCCTCTATATTCTTAGATCTCAGATTTTTTTATAAAAATAAACTTATTTTATGGAAAAAATATTTTCCCAAGCTATTTCCTTTCTAAATCTTACTTCCATTTCTTCTCTTGTGACTCTTTCCATACTTTGTTTAGTAATAAATACTCCTCTCCTATCTATAGGTAACAAAGGTATCTCTTTGGTCACTCATTTGTTTAGGATATGACCTTTATGTTTATGTCAGGTATTTTCCAGTCATGTCTTACTCTTTGTGCCTCCATTTGGGCAAAGATACTGGGATGGTTTGGCCTTTTATTCTCTAGCTCATTTTACAGAGGAGGAGACTGAGGCAATCAGGTTTAAGTGACTTGCCTAGGGCCACACAGCCAGTAAGTGTCTGAGACTGGATTTGAACTCATTTCTTCCTGACTCTGGGCCCAGCACTCTACCCACTATACCACATAGCTCTCCATGTCAGGTATATATACTGAGTTTATTGTGGCATATGTTATGAATCATTGGTCTAAATGTAATTTCTCCAAGACTACTTTTGAGATTTTTTTCAGCATCATCAAAGAAATGAGTCTTTAACTCGAAAAGTGACTCTTTAACTCAACCAATAATATTCTTAGGTTTATCAGACACTATGTTGTTATGTTCATTTACTTTTAGATCCTCTATACCTAATATTTTCCACAATCAACTTTTCTATTTTTTAATCAAGTACCATACATTTTTTGTGGCATGCTTTGTAATACTGCAAGGCTCTCTGACTTCCCACTTCTTTTCATTATTTCCCTTGATATTTTTGTTTTTGTTTCTTTTATTCCTCCAAGTGAAGTTTTATTATAATTTTGACAAAAATTTATAAAATATTTCCTTAATAGTTTGAAGAGCCTGGCACTGTATCTAATCTAAAATGATTAAACAGTAAAGGATTGTGATTATTTTTTTTGGACATGCACAGCATAAGAATTTTCATTTGACAAGGCATGTTCATTATAAGAGCATTGTTTTTACTTTATTGGTGGATGGAGATGGGAGGAAAAAATAAAAATGCTAATTGAAAAGATAACATTTAAATTTAAAAACATATAGAATTTAATTTGTAAATTAAATCAAGTCATTTTGTCATTTTATTATATTAGCACAGCTCAACTGTGAGAAATTTATTCCTCTCCAATCAGTTAAGACTTTAAAAATTCTTGTAAAGGAATTTCATAGTTATATTCATTTAATATCTATATGTCTTATGGCAAGTGAACTCCCAGAAATTATCTATATTCTTTAATAATTATAAATGGAGGGGGCATCTGGGTAGCTCAGTGGATTGAGAGCCAGGCCAAGAGATGGGAGGTCTTGGGTTCAAATGTGGTTTCAGACACTTCCCAGCTGTGTGATCCTGGGCAAGACACTTAACCCCCATTGCCCAGCCCTTACCACTCTTCTGCCTTGGAATCAATGCCTAGTATTGATTCCAAGACAGAAGGTAAGGGTTCTTAAAAAATAATTATTATTATGAATGGAATTTCTTTCCTCCCGCTTACCAAGTCCTATTGGATTTTATTGGTAACACAGTATTGATGGTTTTTATACCTTTATATCTTGCTACTTTGCTAAAGTTGTTAATTATTTCAATTAATATTTTTAACTTACAACTTTCTTTAGAGAAATATAATCACTGACTACAGATCTCTTTATATTTAACAAAAACCACAAAACACCTTTTTTATTTTAATTTTAAAAATTTTGAATCTATATATAAAAAGAGCATTTCTGTACATAGCAGAACACAAAATGTGAATGTATTAATAATACTTTGAATTTTGTTGTATATGACTTGCTTTTTTAAAAAGTATGTAATAAATTCTACAGATTACTTTAAAAATAAGCCAGAATTTCCTTTGAATCTTTCTTTTCTCTTCTATGCATCAATTTTTTTAAAAATTATCCTCTTTTTTCTCTCAATTCTATCACAATAAGCAGTAATTTTGTGTCCTCTTTGCATGTGTTTATTTCTACAGTTTCTTTCATATTGCTCTAGCTGCTTTCCTGGAACTATGTTAAATAATAATAGCAATAATGGACATCCTTAATTTACCCTTAATTTTATTGGAAAATATTCTATCTTTTCTCTATTAAATGTAATGTTTGCTTTGGGATTGAAATAAATACCATTTACTATGTTGAATAGAATCCATTTTCCCCATGTTTCTAAAGTTTAAAGAGAAATGAATAATGAGTTTGTTAAAAGTCTTTTCAACAGTTATTAGTATAATCATATTGTTTTCGTTATGTTGACCCAAAACTGTATTCCTTTATCAAGTCACTCCTCTTTTGTGCCTCTTTTGAATGGGACCCAGAACAGACTACAGCTTTAGAAGAAACAAAGCAGGCTATCCAGCCATTTCTCCTGTTTAGCCTTGGTGATACCCATCAATATTAGTCTAAGTGGACCCCTTTGCAGGTACCAAGAGGTGGTTAGTACAAACAATTATTGAGCTCTTGGAGTTCCAAGTTTCCCACATCATCTACTCACACTTCCAAAAAGCAATGGCTAGCCTATAACAAGCCGTAGTCGCTACTGAACAAACAGTAGTTTAAGAAAGAATCTTAAGTCATTGGCAGTGGGGAGAGCCAAATGAAGTGGCCAGATTTGCTGAGCTTCCCTGAGTTATTCGTTATACAGGGTCAGAGTTTGGAAACAAGGAAGCCAGGGGAATTGGCCCTTACATGTAATAAGAGAGGTACTTTCAATCAGAGGCACAACCTCTACACGGAAGTGAGGCATGCTGGGTTAGACCTGGAAGGTCTCTGGAGTCAGCACGTCCTGCACGTCCTAAGTTAAGCAATAAAGAAGTCTGGTCTAGACAAGTCTGGTCTTTTCCCGTGCAGGGTGAGATTCAAAAAATGCAATAAAGTTTTCCCCACAGTCCCTCCAGTGTTAGTGCCCTTCACAAACAGGTAGTGATTGAGCTAGAGATCCTAAAACCCCACATCCTCCACCAGCTCAGTGGATCTCTACCTGTAAAGACCCAGGTCCACAAACTGTTAAAGAGGCAATACTCAAGTATACTTTAGCAACCAGGGAATACCCTGGGGAATGGAGATCCAGAAAAGTCTTTCCAGTCCAATTTGTACTTACTTTGAATGAGGGGGACCCCCTAACTCACTTGTTGATAATTCTTTGTCCCTGAATGAGGTTAAGGAAGAGTGCTTATTTACAAGGAAGAGTGGGACATCCTGGAGCCCAAGGGAATAAAGGTTTTGTATTACTTCTCTCGTGTGACTTGGCTTTTAAGATCTGGAAGTTTTGTTGGATGACTCAATAAATAAATAAAAGAGATATTGGGAGAAGCTCGGTATCAGGTTAGGTCCTGGGACAGGATGCATACAAGAGACTTATGATGGCTCAACCACCTCACTACAGATTATCCTGATCAAAGATGAAGGATTGTTGACCACATCAAAAGTGCCATCACTATGTGTCCAGGATGCTGCAGGAGTTATTCTTGTGGAGCATCAGTGCCTCCCATGGGAGAATAAATTTGTGATTGCTGGGGGTACCATCATCTATGCTATATCCCTGATATTGCTGGTGCTATTCTTCACTGCCTGGCATTTTAGGGAGCTCCTGGAGTTTTTTGAGTGACTTGTGTTCTGGGAAAATCACTTCAGTGAATGAATGGAGGATGGATTGGAAGAGGGAGAGACTTGAAGCAAGCAGACCTACCATCAGGCTATTGTAATAGTCCCGATGCCAGGTGATGTGGGCTTTTATTATAGTAGTGGCAATGTCAGAGGAAAGAAGAAAGCATATTTGAAGGGTATCTGTTAGAAGTGAAATCAACAGATCTTGGTAACAGATTGGATATGGGTTAGTGGGGTGGAAAGAAAGAGGTAGTGAGAAGTCCAGGATGATTCCTAGGTTGAGTCTGAGGTAGTTTTGTCTTCTACTGGATATGGAAGGTAGAAGGTGGAGTTGGGGGCAGGATTATGGGGAAAGATAATGAGTTTAGTTTGGGACATACTGAGTTGAAGATATCCAGTTTGAGGTATCTGAAAGGCATTTAGAAATTCAGGATTGAAGGTTTGTGGAGAGTTTGGGGTAGGATCCCATAATTCAATTGATGGGAGCTGATGAGATTACCAAGCAAAAATATAGGACAATTCATGACACCCTCTGGTGATGTCATGATGCTCATCTCCATGGGTCTGCATCTTGATGAGTATGGTATCCCTCCCTGTTGGCTTTGTGGTTACTGCTGGTGACTACAAGGTATTGATCCAGCAATGGACTTTTCGTGGCTTTGGGGAATGATAGTTTCTGCTGGGTATTGATTCATTGGTTTCATGCTGGCTCTCTGCTGCCAGCTTTTAGGTTTCATCTCTCTAGGACCAACTACTGGTCATCTCAGCTATGGTCTGCTAGGGTACAGTGGCTAGAAAACCTCCCCCTGATAAGAGCAAGCCATCAGTTCTTTAATCATAGTCATCACATACAGACAACAAAATTCAGACAGTGTCCCTAGGTAAAAATTGCCTTTCTTTTCAAGGTTCTTGCTTGAGTAAAGAGAGCATTATTTTGTTTCAGACAATTATTTGACACTGAATTAGATATTTTTCCTTGTATTATGAATTAAATTAATGTGGGCCAGTAAGTGTTAAATCTAAAGATACAATATCACTGTAGTTCACCCTACTAGTCCACATTCTTTCATTCATATATATCTATATCTATATCGCTATTTTGGCACTATTGGCATGTACAAATAAAAATGCTACCTTCCTACACTAATAAAGTATAAAAGAAGAGTTGGAATGTCTAAAACCCTTATTCAAGTTATATCTCCTCTCTAATGCATGAGTTTTCTCAACTGAAAAATGAAGGGGTTAGATTATCTTTCCAGCACTCTTGTTTGACTACATAATTTCTGAGCATCCTTCTGATTATAAATCTATATTCACAAGTCAACAAAAGTTAAACCCAATTTACAAATATTTTCTTTTCTAACTTCTTTTGGGCTTCTTTCATACTCCTGCATACTCCTATCCTTAGGTTCATAACTACATAAGTAAAAAATAGGATAACAATGTTTATGCTAGCTCAGTAGTGCTTGAACTCTCAAGGGCCTGCTCATGATCCTCTTGAATGAAATCAAGAAATTTTATCTCTATCAATATGTAATGAATATGCTGAGATTGGTAATCACATCCTGCCACCTTATAACTCACACTTCTGCTATGGGTTTTTAATGGAATAAGCAATAACTTAGAAGCCCTGGATTTGAGTCTCTTCTATTTTACTCACCAGCTCATGACATCTGGGAAATTATGTATTTCTCTAATGATAAAATATCATCAAAAAGATGAACTAACTTAACAGAGTTGTTGTAAATCAAATGAGTTATCTCACTATAATATTCCATTTTCTACATATATGTGCACAATTATGAGTTATTATTATTACTTTTATTATTAGTCAAAAGAATGGACCTGCTTTAAAACTGCCAAACTATTGGTCTAAAAGTATATAATAAGAGAAGAGATTTAATTTAACTTTAGCTAAAAGTTCATTTTCAAATAATTGCAAAGTTTTTAATTTGGAAGGGATCTTGGATATCTCTGACATTTACAGAAGAAGTAATAAAAAGGAAATCCCATTCCAAATATCTACACAATATTTATGGATCAATCTACCAAAGCACTCAAAATACTTATAAAAATTCACTTTTAAAGTGTTTCTTAAAGAAATAAAGCACAACTCAAATAAAAGGAGGAATATGCAGTGCTTAAAGTAAGACCATGCCAATAAAATAAAAAACAGTAATATTATAAAAAGTAATTTTAAAAATTGCTACCTTATCTCATAAATAATCCGCTGTATTCCATAATAGCACATGACCCAAGTCATTCAGCAACTTGAGTAATTACACTTCAAATACACTATTATGTTTATTCATAAGACACATTCATTATTCTTTTCCATGTAATATGTCATATCTCTTTGAAAAACTAGTCATTCATGAAGAGATTTGTATAACCTTAGCAGGGTTATTTTAGTCATAACTGAATTTGGCTTTTACTTAGAGCAGTGCCAGTGTAACTGAGGAAACTACTTCTATTGTTTGGGTTGGAGCAATTCCTTTTTTTTCCCCTTAATTTCCCTCTTTCAATGCTACTGAACAGTTAGCACTCTCGTTATAAAGGGGGAAACCTCACTATTTACCCTTGCAATATGCTATGTATTAATCACTACTAAAGGATCACTACTGTGACCTACAAACATTCTGAAACTGTATTTATTTGAGAAGTTACTCTATTTAAGTAAAATTTAAATAAAATGCAATGTTCAATCTCCAATGCTACAACCTGCAAATTGGGGGGGGGGGGAGCCTAACTCACCGCTTCAAATGGCAACAGTCAATGTTGGAGGTGTTGTGGAAACATAGACATACTAATATATTGTTGGTTGAACTATTAAATGGTACAATCATTTTGGAAAGCCAATTTGGAATTATGCAAATAGAGTGGCAAAAATATCCATACTTTTTAAATGAGACTTCATTACTGAGTTTAAATTCCAAGGAAGCTATCGATAAGAAGAAAGTCCCTAATATACTACAAAATATTTATAGCAATACTTTGTAATAAATAAGAATTAGAAACAAGTTAGATATACATTAATTGGAAAATTCTTCAACAAATCGTGATGCATAAATATAATGGAATATTATCATCCTATAAAAAATGATTTGTGTGCAATCGAATGCAACTGATTTCTCTACTAGCAGCAATACAATTATCCAGGACAATTGCAGAGAAACTTATGAGAAAGATCCTAACCACATCCAGAGAAAGAACTGTGGGAGCAGAAATGCAGAAGAAAAGCATACAATTAATCACATAGCTCTATATGGATATGATTGGGGTTTTGTTGTTAAAGAATCGCTCTACTACAAATATGAATAACATGGAAATAGGTTTTGAACAATGATACATGTATAACCCAGTGGAATTGCTTATCAGTTTCAGGAGCAGGGAGGAAAGAGAGAGAGAGAGAGAGAGAGAAAGAGAGAGAGAGAGAGAGAGAGAGAAAGAGAGAGAGAGAGAAAGAGAGAGAGAGTGTGTGTGTGTATGTGTGTGTGTGTGAAATCATGAATCATGTAACCATCAAAAAATATTCTACATAAAGAAAAAGAAGCATGGAAAGATCTATCTGTATGAACTGATGCAGAGAGAAGTAAGTAGAGCCAACAAAACAATATATACAGTAACTACAGTGATAGAAATAGGAAGAACAAAGAGTCACCAAAAATCCAAAGTAAATGTAATGAAATGATAAAGATCATGTAGGACTTGAATGAAGAGATAGGGGAAGATCCCCCACCCCCCATCTACCACTTCATGGAGGTAGGAGGTTCACAGGTGTCACACATTGCACATGTTTTTGGACTTTTTCAATATATCAATTGTACTCATTTTTCCCTCTAAAATTATTATTATTATTTCATAAAGGTTGGTTGGTCTTCTAGGAGGGGGAGAGGAAGGATACTTGGGATAAATATGGTGATAAAAGAAACAAAACAAAATACTAATAGAGCTTATTTTTTAATCCAGTGTATATGAATTAATAACTACAAGTAATCATTATAATCCACTAATTCATCAATGGGTTGGAGGATTATCAATTATGTCAATGAAGGCAACTCACACCTCCATCACTGCACTCATAGTACTTCCTTTGCATGAAGTATCTTTCTTGAACAAGCCATTCCAATGGGTTTCTGGGCCTTCTTTTTTTCAAAGCTCACCTCAACCACATAAGTGGGATTTCTGGTTCTTTCTGTTGGACATTGCATCTCCTATTAGGAAAATTGTATAACTTACTATAAAACACACTATTGCTGATGAGTATGAGAAAAAGACAAAATTACCTTGCTACCACAATACAAGAAAAAGTAGACAAAATTATTCCCTACTGAGTTGTCCCTTCCTAACTAACTCTCTTCTCAATCACCTTAGATGACTTTCTCAACTTACTATAGAAGAGGTTAGTTTGGTTTTTTGTACTGGATATAGGAGAATGACTAATTCTTTCAGATATATGGTGTCTGTTGCCTTTATGCATTGGCCAACGTTCTATAATTCTCTCAGTTTTATTAATGAACTTTTCATCCTAAAGCAGTAAAAAAGTGTAAATATTGCCTTTTATTTATTTTATAAGTCAGGAATGGGTCATTCCTGGTTTCCAGTCCTTTACAATCTATGAATAGGTCACATGTGGTACAAATTCAATGTCTGAAATGGGATTTACACTATAACTATATATTCTGAAAATTTGGAAAATCAAATTTCTTCTATTATTGATTCCAATCTGTATTACTGCTGACATTTTTGTAACTGCCAAAGTCATGTTTCATTTTTCTGAGTTGTTTGGAAATTCATTTTTCCTTTAAATCACTCATTGTCTCTGAGCTAAGTTTAGAAGTTCAGATCCTCTGCTGATTACTGTTCTGTTTTTGTGTCAAAGAAATCTGTTTTCCTTGAATGATTCAAGAGAATGCCAGGGAGTCTGATCTGTTATCCAAGATAGTCTAGTCCACTATAACTAAATGGTTCTTGAAGGTGGACTCAAACAATGAAAGCTTCTTAGAAACATGATGGAAGGAGTTGTTGCTAACTCCTCATTTTCATTTTTCAGCCAATTATATTGTTCCTCACACTAATGACTAATCATACTATTTTCCCCATCTCTGGTACTGCCTTTTATTTTTCTATGCTCCTATTTTTGTCTATAAAAAAAGGACACAAGCCTATTTGAGGGTCTTAGTTTGCAGAGGAGGCTGAGACTCTGTTTATTGGTAAATTCCTGCCTTGTCAATGAATTGACTGTGCTTGGGACTTGTGTCTCAGTTTACCTTGATTTCAATTATTTCACTAAGGGTCCCTGATCAAATACAAGAAAAATTTTAAAACAGAAAATTAAAAGAGAAGTATTAGCTATTCAGTGCCAACAGTTCTTAACTGACCTATTCACAGAAGCAATTGATCCTTAAAAAACACGAATTAATGAAGAAAAAAGCAGGGGAAGGAATAGTCAAATGTAAAACCAATGTGAACTTCAGAGAGAGAATCGTAAAAAGGAGATTTTTATAATAATCAAGATCTAGGGTCTAGGCTAGGTGAAGAAAAAGGGCAGGACAGGAGAAGAAGATCACTTCCATTACTGATTTCTAAAATTGCACAATTAATTATTCTGTGCTAAGAGCTAGGGAATCAAAGAAAGGCAGAAGACAAGAAAAAATTGCTACTCCTGAGGAGCTCACAGTCTAATGAGGGAGAAAATATGTGAATAACTATGTACAATGAAGATATATACAAGATTACAACATAAATTGCAGATAATCTTAAGAGAAAGGCACTAGAATGAAGGGGATAAGAAAAGGCTTTTTATAGACAGTGAGTTTTGAGAGGAGACTTGAAGGAAGCCAAGAAAACCAAGAATAGAAAATATGGAGAGAGAGAATTCCAAGTATGGTGGGCAGCCAGTAAAAATGACCTAGAGTTGGGAGATGGAGTGTCTAGTGCCAAGAAAAATCAAACAAGCCAGTGTCACTGGATCCCAGAGTATGTAGAGGGTAAAGTTTAAGGAGATTTGAAATATAGAAAACCTATAAATTATTTTGAAATTCAAACAAAAGATATTATATTTGATCCTGGAAGTATAGTGAACCTCTGGAGTTTATTCAATAGGACAGAGTGGGGGAATGATATTGCAAGATCCATGCTTTAGAAACATCAATTTCATGACTGAGTAGATAATAGATTGGAATGGGGAAAGACTTAAAGCAATGAGATCAGTCAATATTCCACTGCAATAGCCTAGGATGAGGAGATGAGGACCTGCAGTGGTGGCAGTGACAGAGGAAAGGAGGTAGTGTGTATGAGTGATGTTATATAGGCAAGACTTGACAAATGATTGAATTTGAGTGGTGAAACTATTACTTCCAAGATCAAAGATTCCAAATCCTCTTTTTGGCTTTTAAAGCTTTTCATAGCCCTTTTTCTTTAAAAACTTCTTAAGGGAGCAGTTGGGTGGCTCAGTGAATTGAGAGCCAGACCTATAGATGGGAGGTCCTAAGTTCAAATCTGGCCTAAGACACTTCCCAGCTGTGTGACCCTGGGTGAGTCACTTAACCTCCATTGCCTATCCCTTACCACTCTTCTGCCTTGGAACCAATACACAGTATTGATTCTAAGACAGAAGGTAAAGGTTTAAAAAAAAAGCTTCTTAAACCTTTTCACCCCCACATATTCTGGAATTTAGTGACACTGGCTTCCTTGGCACTAGATACTCCACCATCTAACTCTATGCACTTTTACTGACTATTCTTTCCCTCCAAATCTTCTATTCTTGGTTTTCATAGTTTTCTTTAAAAGGAAGGCTTTCCTAGGTTCCTTCAAGTCTTCTCAAATCTCAGCTTCTTCAGAAAGTCTTTTCTTATCCTCTGCAATGCTAAAGTGTGAGTAATGACACTTGAATTTCCAATATGAGTAATAGGGAGGATGGTGGTGCCTTTGACAATAGTAAGAAAACTAGGAAAATATGAATGTTTGAGGGGAAAGACAATGAGCTCCATTTTGGACTGAGTTCATTGTTGACCTCATTCTTTCTCTTTCCCCACTTCCTTTTTTGTAAAGGAATTAAGGTGATGAATAGACTTTTTAAAAGATTATCTATGCTAGACCTCTGGAGAACATTGAATGGGAATAGAAACAAATAAACATTTTTCTCAGTAATACATGGCACCTACACAAAAATTGTCTTCATACCAGGGTATAGAAACTTCACAACAAAATATAGAAAAGTAGAAATAGTTAACATCTTTTAGGTCACAATGCAACAAAAATTATATTTGATAAAGAGTTGTGAAACAGATAAAAAATAATTAGGAACTAAAAAAATCTGTTCCTAAGAAATGAATGAGTCAAAAACCAATTCATAGTACCAATAAAATATTTTATTAAAGAGAATGACAACAATGAGACAACGTGCCAAAATTTATGAGATGTAGCCTAAACAGTTCATGAAGGAAAATTTATAATTAAATCCTCTCATCAATAAAATAAAGAATAGATCAATGAATTTAGCATATAATTAGAAATAAACTATAAAAAACAAAAACAAATTAAAAGTACCCAATTAAACACCAAATTGGAAATCTTAAAAACAAAAGGAGAGATTAATAAAATTGAAAGTAAGAAAACCATTGAACTAATAAATAAAACTAGAAGCTGGTTTGGGGGTGGTGGGCAACAAAATAGATAAACCACTGATTAATTTGACTTAAAAAAAGAAATAAGAAAACCAAATTAATAGTATCAAGAATTAAAAGGGTGAATTTACCACCAAAGAAAAGGAAATTAAAGCAATTATTAGGAGATATTTTACCTGATTATTTATCCATTCAATCTGACAATGTAAGTGAATATTTACAAAAATAGAAATTGCCCAGATTAAAAGAAGAAATAGAATATTTAAATGATTCCATTCTAGACAAATAAATCAAATAAGCCATCCATGAGCTCCCCAGAAAAAATCTCCATGACCAGATGGTTCACAAATAAATTCTACCAAACATTTAAAGAATTCCAATATTATATAAACTATTTGGTTGGAAAAATAAGCAAAAAAGGAGTCCTACCAAATTTCTTTTACAATACAAATATGGTGTTGACACCTATATCAGAAAGATACACAAAAGAGAGGGGAAATTGTAGACCAATTTCCCTAATGAAGATTGATGGAAATTTTTAAAATATAATACTAGCAAGGAGATTACAGTAACATATCACAAAGATCAAACACTATGATCAGGTGAGATTTATACCAGGAATGAAGGGTTAGTTCAATATTAGGAAAACTATCAGCATAATTGACTGTATCAATAAGAAAAATAACAAAATAATATGATTATCTCAGCAGATGCAAAAAAAAAACTTTTGACAAAATATAATATTCATGCCTATTAAAAATACTAATTTAATGGAGCTTTTCTTAAAATGATAAGCAGTATCTATCTACAAACAAAAGTGAGCACTATCTATAATGGGGATAAGATAGAAGCCTTCCCAATAAGATCATGTGCAAAACAAGGATACCCATTATTACCAATATTATTTAACATTGCACTTTAAATGACTTCCTAATATGGCATGTGTGGATGCATTGTAGGAGAACCTGGGGATTCTATTCACAGTCAGCTGGGAGAAAAAAAAGAATAAATGAATGAATTAAACATTTAAAAAATTCAGAGAAGAGAATTGAAGGAAGTTCAGAAAGGGATATGGACAAAAAGAGCAATCTGGGTATTGTCGTTTAACATATGCTTTCCTCCCTCCTTTTTTAGAAATATATTATTAGAATATTATACCTTTTATTTGGAACATGTACAATTTACATAAATTAGATAGTCAACTTTTATCAAGTATCAACATTTCCTTTTTTTGAATTAGCTAAAATGTCAATTAATTTATGAAAAACATCTCTCATAACAAGCCTTAATGAATCTTAGATGCTATTACAAATATCTCAAATTAAACAATGTTTTAATAGAAAAAATACTAATTTTAAAATAGTTTGATTGATCTTCATTTCTGTGGCTTGTTAGGGTACATTATTCATGCTACCTTTTTATAGCAAAGAAGCTCTAAATTGTAATGAGCATAGTTTAAAGTTAGAGCTAGCTTCCTTCTGGAAATTTTTTAATGAAATTTCTGTTTTAGAAATAATAGAATCAGAAAATAATGTTTAGCAATTAACAATTGTCTACTTTGAAATATTAAACAAAATACATTTTCTGTATGCCCCATATTCCATTTGGCATACTGGTATCAGAAGTATGAACTTGTCAAGTTATTAGTGCAATTTCCTTAGTGGTTAGCTGTAGTTATACCATCCTTTAACACTGCTATTAGAGGCTTAAAAAGAACTAAGTCCCTAGGATTTATATTTCAAATCAGATGGGAAATGAAGCTAAATAATCCACAGCTAAATATGAAAATGAAGCTAAATAAGCTAAAAAAGCTAAAAAAAATGAAGCTAAATAATCTGCATGTGAAGAGGCTTATTCATGGCCAGTTATTAATAAGAAAATATTCAATTACCTATTTAAAATTAAATAATTTGACACATATTTAAAAATTGTTAAAGTATGATTCATTTACGTGGAAATTTTTGCATGAGTTAATTAAGCATTATTCAAAAGGCTAAAAGATGTGAGATTTGTAATGCTCTGAAATTCAAGTAATAATTTAATTTTTTCTTGTTCCCTTTCAAATTTCAAACTGAATACAACCAACAAAATAACATCATTCTAAATCATATGAATTTTTTCAAGTGCTAATTCAAAATAGCACCTATATTAAGTCACAACATTTCAGCAAATCTATTTACTATTCACTAGCATAATGCAATTGGATTTATCTTGAGAATCACACAGCACCTTAATGATAGTGTTCTCTACCAAAAATCCATTTCAGTACTAATTCAGAATGTCATCGTTTTTTGGTATAAAAAAGAAAAGGGTTTTCATTTTATACTTTAAGCAATAGATTTTCCTTCTTTCCCAAAGTTGTCTCACTACATGAAAACTGAATCATATATAGCAATGCCAACATGCCACAGAAGGAATCTCTTCATTTTGAAGTTATTCTAAAACTAGATAGAATCTCATGAACCAAAAGCTATGAAATTCTCTTTCATGGAGGCTCAACATTCCAATTTCTTCTCAAGGTACCCATTTGCAATATCCTTCAATTTTCAAATACTGGAAACCTGATATGGAATTTTCAGGTAATATCTTTTAAAAATAGAATGCCTCAAGAATTTGCATGTCATTCTTGCACAGGGGCTATACTAATCTTCTCTGTATCATTTTAATTTTAGTATGTTACTTAAAAAGTAAACATTGTAATATGTACTCTTGAAAATAAAATTCATAAGAGATCCACAACTTCATTTGCAACCCTGCTTTTTCTCTGTGTCCATTCAGTTCTTAAAGTACATTGAAGATACTACCCTTTCATATGGAGCAATTTGATCCCAAAGGGGGCAGAAAATTTGTTGTTGTTGTTGTTATTCAGTCATTCCAGTTATGTCCAGCTCTTTGTGACCCAATGTGGGGTTTTCTTGTAAAAAATACTGGAATGGTGAGCCATTTTCTTCTCCAGATCATTTTATAGATGAGGAAACTGAGGCAAATAGTTAGGTGACCTGCCCAGGGTCACAAGCTAAAAACATCTGAGAACAGATTTGATCTCCAGGAAGAGAATCTTCCTTACTCCAGATCCTGAACTCTGTTCACTATATCACCCAACTGTCCTACAGAAATATCACTTTTCTGGAAAGAAAAATAATTAAATATATAAGTAAAAGATGTTCAGCATTGCCTACTTCATAAGATGGATAGGTGGCACAGTGGATAGAGAGTGCCAGACCTGGAGTGAGAAAGATTCATCTTGAGTTCAAATCTGTATTATGACCCTAAGCAAGTCACTTAACCCTATTTGCCTCAGTTCCTCATCTGTAAAATTAACTGGAGAAGGAAATAGCAAGCCATACTACTTTATTTTCCAATAAAACCCAACTGCAGTTATGAATAGTCAGACACAACTGAAAAACAATGACTTCATAGGAGAACAGTAAAGTATCTGAAAAATATAGGGAAAGACTTTTGGTTAAATAAATAACTGCTATAATCTGTGATTAAAGAAATAGTTTTGAGATATGTGGTGGCAGTAAGGGACAGAAAATTAGCCATCACTTCAATTTAAATACAATACTTTGTAAAAGCTATAAGATGATGCCTTTTTTTGTAAGTAAACAGTTTGATGGTTTTAAAGGGCAGAGACTGTTATTTATTAAAATTGATATAACTTCAGTTAATGAAATACAGATTTTAGAAGCATGGGTTGTTAGAAATGGACCTTTTTGAAGACTGTAGAATTGTTGGAACTGCAGGATATTATTGTATCTCAGCTCATTTGCATTTAACTTTTAAGCCTTAGGTTGTTAAACATCAGAGAAAGTCATGCATATATCTAGAGACTTCAGAATGATTTTCTGATGACTTTTACCTCATAATAAGAGGTGAGCCATTTACTTCCTAAATGGGTTTGGTTTTAGTCACTTATTCTAGGAGAGTGGGAGAAGACTGAAGAGCCTGGCAAGTGAAGCTGGAAGACTGAAGAAATTGGAGGGCATAAAGGAAAAAGGCATCCTTTGTTAGAGCTATGGGAAGAAGTTCAACCAGCCAGAGGAAGATGCCAGCTAGGAGATCCTCGATTTTGGAGGGTTCAACTTCATGTGTAAAATAATTCTCCTTGGCATCCACTAGAGATTGAGATCGTTGAAGCCATGCAGAAGTGAATGGTGCTTCTCCATCCAGTTTCAGAGGGAGAATCAACCTGAAGCTGTTTTGCTGCCAGCTCTGATTGCTACCAGATGATTGGTCAGTCTAGCATCCTGATGAGTGAATATCTACTGGGCTTGTGTACATTTCTCAGCAAAAACCAGTCTGATGATCCTTATAGTCCTGTGGTTTAAAGGGAATTGCTAACCAAAGTTAAGAATAGATTTTTTTTCATTCTTTTTTAAGGACAATGGTGATTTGAGAATGTGTAAATGCTTATAAATTTTTTAAGGATGGAAAAGGAAGGAATTTGCCCAGCTGAAGAATTATGGAAACTATAATGACAGCAATTAGCAAAGAAGGTAGTTTCATGTGATACAGATGATCTTGAATATACCAGTGAAGTGACATTGAAGCCTAAGCCTCAAATTGTGAAATACTCTGAATACATGAGTTTTCTTCCATTATGTACAATCCTGACAGATTTCTGTGTGACTCCCTTTCCTCCACAGATACTGAGTGCATTGTAGAAGAGTATGACCCAGGTTTATATGTCGACCGTAATGCAGTTATTATTCCTGAATTTGTTTTGATAAGTACCTTTGATTTTTATTATTGTTGATTTTTGCCTTATTGTTAAATAAGTTGTTATATTAAAGATCTAAAAGTGTTATTGAGTGGCTGGTTTTGTGTAAATGTAAGCACACTGTTGGGAGCTCAGAGCTAAAAGCGTAAGGGGATTGTATTTTATCCAGAACAAGATTATCCCTAAAATTCTGAGAAAAAAAATCAGTGTAGTCATGTGTTAATGTATTTTCTGACTGTGAAAAACTGGAATCAGAAAAGTAACATGTTACACTGTGGGGGGTCAGGAATGCCCACATTAGATTCATTATGATGGAAAAAATATCCCAAACCCATGCAAATTAAGCCAGTTTTTCCTGAAAAGGTATTGAAACCATCCTCTGGACTTGATTAAATCAGGGAACTAAAAGTTCAAATATCATTTCCTAGCCACTTGAATACCAAAGCACCATGGGAAACTAGAAATATTTGCTGGTATTTGACTGGTAGACCATTATAGGCAGTTGATGCAAGGCTGCTTTGCTCTGCTAAGTCAGTTCAGAGTAGCTTTAATATATATACTTGTAGAATATCCTGTTTCCCTTTGCTTAGTAAATTTCCTTTTGTTAAATATTAAATGATATAATCATTTCATTTCATTCTAAAATTATACATAAATTCTTAGGGATTACTCTGATTCAGGCTTATTCCAGAACATTTGTATACAGAAATGTTCAGGCTTGTTGATGCTTGTCAAGTTCATAATTTAAAAATATTAAAAATTATTAGAGAAAAAAGCAAAGAGACTTCTGGTAAAGTTGAATGATTAAACCATTGTAGAACCAATCAGCTCTTACTCGTGTATGCCAAAAATAATTAATAGTACTAATCTGATCAATCCTTAAGAAATCTAAAGACTAGCTACTATGAGTACTTTCATCAAGCCTAGGATCATATGAAAAGAGAGAAGGAAGCAAAAAAGAGGCAAAGCCAGCAGGAGGATGAGGAAACAAGATAGAATATTGCCAGGAGAGGTCTGAGTCACCTACCTGCTGCAGCATCTATGAATTGCAGTATGTTGTTGAAGCTTTGGATAAGGACATAGAGCTAGAAGTTGTGTCTTCCTGTGTGTTAATGTGACCTTGAGTGAAGACCAAGAGCTTGTAGTGACAAATTGCAGTGTTTGGGGTACAAATTGGAAGCTGGTCACACCTAGAACTAGAGGACCTCAAAGACTACAGAATTTTGAAGTTCTACACTTTGAACTGAAATGATTCTGAAGAATCTGAAATCTATCAGCACTTTCAGGGAAGATACACCAAAGGAAGTAAAAACCATCCAAAGGAGCACAGATAATTGAGATGAGGACTAGTGTCTAATCTGCTAACCCAAGGGTACAGAAAGGCCAGTCCTGGCACAAAGTCATAACTCAGAAATTAAGGCTGGAGTACAGAAAGAAAGAGTACAGCAGAAGAAAATGTCAACCACTATCAATAAAATGAATCCAAACTAAGGAGAAGGAAATAATTATTACAATAATTGCAAGCATATAGTTGAGGGGAGAGGGAAATGCTTGGTTGAAAGGACTACAAGAAGATCTAGAAAAAATGAAACAAGAGGAAAAAAGTAACTAGGAATGAAATAAGAACTGTGAAAGAAAGAATTGGAATAAGAATAAACCTTATTCAAAAAGCTGACTTCCCAAAAATTAGAATAGTCCAAACAGAAAATAGTGTATCTATAAGATAACATGAAATATTAAAAGAAAATCAAAAATGAAAAACTAAAACAAAAGGTATTTATTATAAAAAACAACTGACTAGAAAAAAAGAATCAAAGAGCAATAATCTAAGAATTATCAACTACCTGAAAACCTTAACATCCTCACCCCACCCAACCTCCCCCAAATGTATAAATATGACATCTCAAGAAGTCATAAAAGGAAATTGCCCTTATCAAGTAGCACTTATGGGAAATCTGAAAATAAAAGGAAACTTCCAGTTATCCTCTGAAAGAAATCTCTGAAGAAAATTCCCAGTCACATATAGCTAAAATTCAGAGTATCCAGGTAAAAATAAAATACCCAAAACAGACAAAAACATAAGAAGAATTATTTCAAGTACCAAGGAAACACATATGGCAACACACAAGAGTTGACAGCTACTACTATAAAGGAAAGATCTTGGAATATAACTTTCCAAAAAGTAAAAGTATAGTCTAGAATTCAGAAGAGCTTATCCTTCAAAACTTTTACCTTCTTTACCTTCTTTTGTTTCTTGGTGCCCTAAACCAGGAAGATAATTGGAGTTGATTTATCTCTCAGGTTAAGTTTCATTTCAGAGAGATTTGAGAAGTTGTGAGAATCAGGAAAAAATGATCAACTAATAACCCCTTATTTGATACACCTTCTAAACAGGAATCAAAATAGAGAGGGCAAGGCAAGATTCTTGAGATATTTAAGAAAGACCCCCATTACCACCCAAAGCCTTATTTAAACAACACATGTGGATGTATGTATACAAGGGCAAAATATTCCTTACACATGCGACTTCAGGAGCCCAGAAAACACATCCTGGATCTGATGGGGTGAGAATTACTGGGAAATTAGATAAAAATGGATTTTCAAAGATCTAATCTTTAAAATATATTCAAAATTGCACACATTTATACAAAACAAACCCACATACACAAAAGGAAAGACATTTTTCTAAATATATTTTTGTTTCTGTGTTGACACACATTTGTTTTCCCATGGCTATAAAGAGCAAAAACTGCTGTGTTTTTTACTTTAATTTTATAAAATACCTATAACGATAGTATGTTTTCTGAAGGATTTTATGCATATTTGCTGACTGACTGCCCTGGACAAACTACTTAATTCTTCTGACCATTCTCCTTGTACATAAATGCTGGAATATCCTTTTATGAATTGTAATAAAATAAATAAAAAGATTACAATTCTATTTCTGAAAAGCTTCCTGGAGTATCAACCATGGTTAGCATAAAGATTTCCATGATTCCATGATCTAGATTTAAAACATCCTCCTCATTTTTGAGCATGGTTTTTTGATAAACTCAGGTTAATGCCCAAATAAATGTAAAAATAGTCATGATTATAGTAGTAGTAACAGCTAACATTCATGTAATGCTTTAAGGTTTGCAACGTATTTTACAAATATTTCATTTTTTCTTCAAAACAAGTCTAGGAGATTGATAATATTATTGTCTTCATTTTATAGATGAGGAAAATGAAGCTTCGGGTCTTTTGCCCAGATTTATACACCTATTAAACGTTGGAGGCTGGATTTTAACTTGGGTCTTCCTGACAAGGTCCAGTATTCTCTTGCCCTCTACCACTCAGCCTCCTTTAAATTTTGGCATCTGGTTGAGTATCCAGAATCCTGCATAGATACCTGGAACTCTGTTCTTACTCTAACGGTTTTCTCCCATCCCTTCACAAACATGAAATCAAAGTTTTTAAGACAATTCACCTACTTTTATGTACTCAGGCATCTAGCTAGATTCACAGCCATCGTTATTTTCAAGTAAGTACAGCTGTAACTTGAATCCATGGCTGCTGAATTTAATCTTAAGTAGCAAAGATAATCTCCTTGGTAACAATGAACAGTGCCAAGAGTATAATGTCAACAATCTAAACCCTCTCAAAAAGAACCCATCTTGACATTTCACTGAGAGCCCCTTAGATCTAGGCTCTACTTCCTAGAGGAATTATTTGGTGAGAATATTCCATTTGGGAACTTTAGGACCAGTTTTAACCAGAGTAAGATCTTGGATCTGTTTTCATCTTAATTCAAAGCTGGCTATGACTCAGAAATAACACTGGTCTCTACAGAGCATGGAGGGAGGCCATTCATTCAAATTGTTGTTTCTGGATCTCCATCTGTTTTGGACATAAGGTACTGCCAGAAATGAAAGTAGTATTTGTTGAGACAGAATAGTTGCTCTTCTTTTTCCTCAAATGACCAAAGTCCTAGAGGGGAATGGCAATCTGAATTTGTACCTCTTTTGTTATTTTTAAAAATCTGTCCAAAGAGGGGGAAAGGATTTATATGTCATGAGTTATATTGGGTTAGGCTGGTTATTATATGTCATGGGCTAGATTGCCTGTCATAAATAAAACAGCTAATAATGCCCGAGTCAATCACTGCCTGAAGGGTAAATTAGAAGACATAAACTCATACTTGAACAAAAGCAAAATGATGCCTATCATAATCTTAAGGAATTGAGATATTGAAAATCTGGCACAAAAGAAACTATCATTCCTGAAGGAACTTGGTAGTTAGTTATAAGATATCTTTGAGCCCACAAAAATGTCCATCATACTGCAAAATTAGGATTGACTCCATCCATACTTGCCAACATCATCCCGCCAGCCCATACTAATAATTTCCTCCTCTTCAGCATTGTTAAGACAATACTGTCGATTTATCCAATAACAATATTGGAAAAACAAATAATTTTGAAAGATTTAAAAGCTCTAACCAATGCAATGACCAACTATGATTTTAGAGGACTGATAAGGAACTCTGCTACCCACCTTCTAACAAAAAAGTAATGAATTCAAGATGTAGAATGAGATAGACACAGTGGACATGGACAAAGTGGAAATTGTTTTTGCTTGACTCTACATATTTGTTCAAAGGGTTTTGTTTTTCTTTCAAATGGGGGAAGTGGGAGGGAGGGAAAAATACTATTTTATTGGAAAAAAGAAGGAAGCAAAAATAATAATATTAAATGTCTGTCAATCACTTAAAGACCTGCCCAGAAGACAAATATCCATTTTTGAAATCACACAAACAAAATAAATGTTAAAGGGGCAAAAGGTACATTAAATTTATTTTCTTATTAATCTAATTTCGTTTGAAGGTACCCTAATACATTTTAGAACCCATATACCAAAAGTAAGAAGGAACATGACACAATGGATAGAGAGCTGATTTTTGTTCAATCTGGTTTAAAATCACATCAATGACACATACTGACTTTGTGACCTTAGGTACATCATTTAGCTTCAGTGTCCTAGCCAACTCCCAAAAACCATAAATTGCAGAGCAAGTGTTGATCTGCATTGATAGAAGGAATTTCTTCACTGGGAGTTCCCTATATCAATGAAATCATAAATCCAAGCTAAAATAGAATATCTGGTCTAGAACCTAACATATAGGTATGCATAATTTACCTGCAGTGCTTTTCTATATCACTTCAAATACACTGTTTTAACCAGAAAGACACTCTATTGCACATCTCATTTGTAAGATTAAAAATACAATGTAAAAGCTCTAAGAATTTGGCAATTTAAATCTGGTAGAATGAGAGAGAGGGCTGAGCCTAGAGGTAGTGACACTTGAGTTCAAATCTGATCTCAGATAGTTAGTTAATAGCTGTGTGACCCTGGGTAAGTCATTTTATCTCTCTCTGCCTCGTGGGGACAACACCCACCTCACAGGAGTGTTGTGAGGTTCAAATGAGATATTTATAAAAAACATTTAGCACAGTGCCTAACAATAATAGGTGCTATATAAATACATATTCCTTTCCTTTTCCTTCTGTGAATGACTTTAAGATACTATGATTGGTTCACATTATGAACACTGTCCAGTTAGTTCAGAATACTAAACAGATAACCAGACTTCTCCCCACTGTCTTCATATAACAAAGAATATTGTGGCATTTCCCACATGCTCTCCCTTTCACAGTCCCACATATTTAAATACAATGAAATAGCAAAGCATTGGTTTAGCTCTTATTATGTACCAAGCTTTGTGGCAAGTGCTGAAGACATAAACAGAAAAGTAAGATTTTACTATCATTGAGTTCACATTTTAAATATTAGAAGAGACAACCCAGAGGAAGGACCAACTGCAGGACAGATGGAAAGGTCCAGTGGACTCTAGAGTTTAGAGGCAGGGCAGATGACACAACCCAGAATACTCACAGTGCAATATCAGGTCAGATGAGAAGGTTCAATGGCCCGCCATCTTACTGAAAGGATTAGAGTTAGTGATACCCTGATTAGTTAAGATATGTCAGTAATCATGTGCTCAATAATTGTTGGAAATAGGGTAGTGGACCTGAGTATGAGAAAAGAACAGGGAGAGCACTGATGGGGATGGGGAGAGAGGAAGTCAGCATCCACCTCGAAGGAGATGTATGGTACCTAATGAGATCTAAGCAATGGGGGCTCACTTGGAGAAGGAGAAGAGCACCCCACAGCCTGTTCTTTCTGAACCTCCAGACCCCATGGGATATAAGTAAATATAGTATATTTTTCGGTCTCTATTTTCAAAGCATTCCCCAGGGCGGTGATATCAGAAGTGGGATGTGGAGAGGGAGACAATATGATTGATGTGGTTGGGAATTCCAAGAGAGATAAACAAAGGAGGTGAAAGTTCAATGGGGAACAAACGTCTATTGGCAAAACTATTGGGAAATGATCCACAAATGTAGTATTTACAAATGAGCACGAAATGTTCCTGTAATGTTTGAAAAGTAAAGCTAGTTAAATAACTAGTGTATTCCATACTTGCAGATTAGCTTTCAAAACCAAACAAAAACAACTGAAAAGTTTCAGGGACACAAAAAAAATGTCTTAGTTCATAAAATCTTTAATATTCTAACTGAAGTTTACATGAGATTGATTCCCTCACCTATCTTTACCTGCTTTCAGTGGTAACTGTGGAAGCAAGGTCATGTGGAAACTTCTCTAAGAAAATATAGGACATAGGACAAAAACAATTGGGAGTGTACTTCCAGGACTAACAGTAGGCAGAATTATAATGTAGGGGAAAGTGCCTTCCTAGACACCTTTTCTTTTGATACCCTCTTCCTCATCTAAGTCCTTTCTATTCTCCTATTCAAATAAAAAATAGAATCCAGAGCAAATCTAGAATTAGAGACTCTGTAACCATAAAAGGGCATCTTGTCTAATCCATAGCTAAAGCAGGATACCCCTTTATAACTCTTCACATATAGGACCATAGTCTAGTGTTAAGGAACCACTATAGGACAAAGGAGTCAGGGCACTGCTTCTACTCCTCCCTAAAAGGTCCTTCTGCTCTGGACCTAAGCATGGGGTCCAGACTAGGTACAGTTCTGGAGAGCCTCTATCCTCTAATGAGAAAGGGCATAGGATCCTTTTTCTCCTATTCTATAACATTTTAGCATTAAATTGCCACCTCACATTTTCCGGGAGAAAAATTATTTAAAGCTTAGGTTCAGACTCACATCTAGGGTCACCCCAAGAAAAGTTGGGGCAGGGAGTGGAAATAAACCCAATGAGGAATATAAATCCGGTATAGAACATTTGTTTCCTACACATAAAAGGAGTAATAAAATAAAAAAGATTGACAAGCACAAATTGTCACAACTTAATATTTAGTAACAACTTATCATTGCTCTTAACAATCCCTCAGGAAGTTTAGATTTAAGCTTCATCAGATCATAAAGTGGTTTGTCAGATTGCTGATTGGGCATTTTACATTTCACCTTAGCTCTTCACTGTTCAAACAACTCCCAGTACAAGTCTGCTGGTAAAATGGGCACTAATGAGAAGGGGAGTAAGCTTCCTTTTCTTATGCTCTAGCTCATTAAATTGTCACCCCATTACTCTGGAGAAAAATTATTTAAAGATTAGGTCTAGGTTCACATTGGGTTTCCCAAAAAAAGATGAAGTAAAAAAAGTAATCATAATAGCTAGCATTTTCATATCAACTTAGAATTTATAAAGTGCTTGACAGATGTTTTATCTTCATTTTATCCTCACAACAACCCTGGGAGGTAGATGCTATTATCATCCCCATTTTACAGGTGAGAAAGTAGAGAAAGAGGTTAAAATACTTGCCCTGGATCACATAACTAGTAAGTCTATGAGGTTGAATTTGAACTCTAGACCCAGGGCTCAAACTCCTGTGAAAACTAACTGCCTTTTTGCCCTAGATCACTCCCACCTTCCTAGTAAAAAGCCTTGACTCTGTCTCACTGGCAGACAAAGCTGGAGGAAAATCATGAAACCGATGACTGGACTCATTATAAATTTGTTACAGTACTTTAATAGGCCCTCACTATTCCAAGGCAAATCTTTTCCATCACTCTCATTTACTCACTATCTCCCTCACATAGTTGTTCTTTCAAATCTTTTCATTCCTCCTTAAACCTTCCACCACTCTTCCTCTTCCTACATTCTCAGTTGAGAATATTGTCTCATTTTTATTTCTTAAAAAAAAAGAGGTCATTCACCAAGAGCTTTCTCTCCTTCCCTCATCTCACAGCATCTCACATCATTTGCCACTCTCTTCCTTTGCTCTTGTTTTAAGTAATGAAGTTGCCCATCTCCTTGAAAGGGCAAGCACCTCCTCATGCACAAGTAATTCCATTTCCTCCTATCTTCTCCAGTAGATGGTCTCCTTCATTGTCCCTCCTTGTCTACTGGCTATTCCCTGCTATCTATAAATGGACATATTGGTTCATGTCTTCCCCATTCCCAAAAAACCCTCCCTTTAGGGGATGCCCTTCAATTGGGGAATGGCTGAACAAATTGTGGTATATGTTGGTGATGGAATACTATTGTGCTCAAAGGAATAATAAAGTGGAGGAATTCCATAGGGACTGTAACAACCTCCAGGAAGTGATGCAGAGAGAGAGGAGCAGAACCAAGAGAACATTGTACACAGAGATGGATACACTGTGGCACAATAGAATGTAATGGACTTCTCTACTAGCAGCAACACAATGATCCAGGACAATTCTAAGAGACTTATGAGAAAGAAGCTATCCACATCCAGAGGAAGAACTGTGGGCATAGAAACACAGAAGAAAGACATTTCTTTGATCACATGGTTCAAGAGGAAATGATTGAGGATGTAGAATAAATGATTACTCAAATGCTAATATTAATAATATGGAAATAGGTCTTGATCAATGACACATGTAAAACCCAGTGGAATTGCTTGTCGGCTGGGGAAGGGAGGGAGAGAATACAAATCATGTAACCTTGGGAAAATATTCTAAATTAATTAATTAAATAAATAAAATTTTAAAATAAAAAATAAACCCTCACTTTATCCCTCCCTCCCTGCTAGCTAGTTATCATCACTACCTCTTCTCCCTTTTCCAGTTAAACTCCTTGAGACAGACCTTTACAATAGGTGTCTTCACTTCCTTTCTTCATACTCTTTTTTTTTACCATTGATATAGATGTTAAACAAACTTGAGACAAAGGCAAATTAGTGCTACTCAAAAGCAGATCTTTTTGCCTGAGGCTTTTAACTACTATGTTAATTAGCCTGATGGGGGCTGATCTTAATATGACTCACAAATAATTTTTATATATTGATAATTCCTTGATAAACAAAGCTTTATAAGTAGATATTGTACTTGCCCATGATAGCTTACAACTTAAGTACTTTAGTACAGAATCACGTAATCTTAAAATTGAAAAGGATATCAGGGGCCATCTAGTCTAACCCATGAAATAATCATCTGAATTATGAAACATTAATCTCATTTTCATAATTTTGCTGAAAAAGTATCACTCACACTGCTTTAAGTGCTCAGGAATTCACTAACTCCCTGTGAAGTTTGATTTTGGACAGCCCTGATAATTGTTAAGAAGTTTCTCTTCGTATCAAGCTGATAGCTTTCTCTTTCTAACTCATTGACCTTCTGGGACCAAGCCACACAAATCCATTTCCTTTTTCACATTACAGCCTTTGAATTATGTGATGAGAATGATCTTGTGTCCTCTAAATCGCCCTCACAGTAAGTATTCCCATGTTCTTCAAAAAGCCCTTTACAGCATGGTTTCAAGTTGCCTAACCATTCTGGTGAACTTTCTCTGGATATATTCCAGATTCCCGGTGCCCTTATCAAAATATGGAACTCAAAACTGGATATAATATTACATATGTGATATGAGCAGTGCAGATGGAAGCTGTACTATAACCCTTCTCATTCTGAATACAATGTACCTAAGATCACATTAACTTTTAATTTTCATATCATAGTTTCAAAAAAATCCTGAGGATTTTTAAACATAAAACTATTGTCTAGTTAGGTTTTCCCAATCTCATACCTATGAAGTCTTAGGGGTTCTTTTTTGTTTTACCTAAATGTAAGATTTTTCACTTATTAAATTTCAGTCCATTAGATTTGGCCCATAAGCCCAGCATATTTTGAACATTTGGGTCCCCGGTGCTGTCATCTGATGAATTAATTTATTAACTATCTCAGCTTGGTATCATTTGCCCATTTGATAACCATGCCTTCTTGGATTCATCCAAATTATTGATAAACACATTAAATACTTTTGGGATAAGGGCACAGTCTATTGAGTTCTGCTAAAGATGCCTTTTCAGGTTGGCATTGATCTATTTATCAGTATTCTTTGAGTTTACTCATTCAACCACTGTTTTAATATCATCATACTGAATAAAAATGATATTTTCCATCTTTTTAAAAAAAAACAATTTTAGTAACTTAGGCATGTCCTATGGAAGAAAGATGCATGATAAAACAAATATTATGGCCTGGAAAGTTTTTACATATGTTATCAAAGAATTCTATTCATGTATTTGTAAATAAAAAGAGAAGAATTAGATACCAAAAGATAGAAATCTAAAATGACAGCATGCTATAAAGGAAAAAAGCAATGGATTTTCCACATCTTCTAGTTACTATCTGTGTGCCCTTAAGCAAGTCACTAGTATTTCCTGGGTCCTAGTTTCTTTATCTATAAAATGAAGGGTTTGAACTAAATGTCTTCTGAGATTCTCCCTCCCTCCAGCTCTAAATCTATGATCCTCTGGCAGCTAGTTGCTATGTTAGAATTATAGACTGTCCCTCCCCACACTATATTTTTCTTGACTGTTAACTGGTTGTTGTATGACTACTTTGTCTTTACAAAAGTAAAAACACTTCTTGATTCCCACCTCTGCCTTCCCCTCTTCTGCCTCCCCCCCCCAAATAAACTTAACTGGCCCGCTTAGCATGAGTTTCAACAAAAACATGATCTCTTCTAACTCCACAAATGGGGAAAACCCAGAGAACATAGAATCATAAATGTATAGATGGAAATGATCTAGAAAACCATCTAATCATTCTCCTTATTGTATAGATGAGGACAATAAGGCTCAGGAAGGTAAAGATTACTTTCACAAAAAATGCACAGCCAGTAAATGTCAAAGGCAGAATTCAAGCCCAGGTCGTCTAGATTCCATGCCCTCCCCCCCCCCAACCCCTGTACCAAGAGGCCTGATTATCACTGATTTCAAAGGACAGATTCCTCAAAAATTTATGTAATAAAGGTGGTTACATCTAAAAAAAAGAATTATAGGCTGAGAAAAAGAGGAGGCTATAATTAGCAAGGGAATAAACAGTACTTAAGCTATTTTAATTATATTTTTTAGAAGAGAAAAATTTTGTCTTCCACATTACTGCATTCTATGTTATTCTCAAAATATTTACTTTAAAATTTCAACTTTCTTTTCAGACTGCTCATCTGTTGAAATGACTTCTGCCTTAATTCCCATGGTTAAAAATGATCAAAATTCAGTCTTATTATTATTTTATTGGTATCACAATGTTCTTGAATATTTTCATTGGCAATAGGAGCTTGACAAACATTTCACTAAATGGGCCTAGAGGTAGATATCTTTCTCTCATTCATCTGGAAGAATTTCTGATCCAATTACAAAGTAAGCCATATCCTCTTCCCATCCCATAAAACTGATTCCTTCATGTTTGCATGAGAGAAAGCGTAGACATGCTAGGTGATTTGTAAAATAAATGGTCATAGCAAACTCTTCAAATTAATCTTTATTGCTTAAATAGCTTTCAAGATGAAGACTAAAAATACACAAAATTATGATTTTTTAAAATTATAGAAGTATAGCTAATCTGTTATTAAACTTGTGTCTTAGTATCCAAGCATGGACAAAAATATAGCTGATTTTTCCCTTATAGCTACAAACCCAGAAACTAAATTTATGTAGAGCAGGAAGTCCATACTGAGTATACAGAGAGTAAAATCATGCCAGGATATTCATTATATGCCATCTGCACTCATATTTTAACAGTATGCTTAAAAATCATTGGATTCATCAGTCTATCCTCTAGTTTTCCTTTTAATTTTTTTAAACTGAACTTAAGAAATATCAATTAAAATAAGCACTTCCATATACAAATTGGAAGAGCTGATGAGTATTGTACATCAAAATGAAAATCTGCATTGTGAACCTGCTTGTCCTTTTATGGATATAATAAATTCATGGAACACCTTCTTCCTCTCCCCTGGCAGCCATGCTCACTCGTAATTTGCACTGGTATTAGCAGACTGGGTCTCTAAAGAGGCGACTACTACTACTTTCTGTGTTTTAGGGGTAATTCTGTGAGTGGCTATAATCCTAACAGTTGCTTTTTGCTGTTTCTCTTTAATAAACATCCAGTAGCTTATTTATTTTAACAAAGGCATGGCAGAAAGAGTAATTATAAAGCATCCCCCTCACAAAACTAGAGGCACAGTCTTCCACAGATACACATAGAATCCATGGTGGAAAATTGGGGGCATGAAATAAAAGCATAATGGTAACGACAACCATGGTCAATGGAACTTAGAACCCTGAAATTGTCGTACTTTCCCTGAATGGTCCTCATAAAATTTCCTATGAAGCATGGGAATGGATGAGTTGTTCCACTGTTCAGAGCTGGGCTGGTTCCTCTCAGAGCATTTCATATCTACTATAGAGATATCTTAGCTACACCTATTTTTTTTTTATAAGGATATGGTGTTTAGGCTGGTTGGGACAATCTTCTCCCATAGGTTAAGGAAGGCCCACAGTGACTAGCCTGGCATTTTACTGGGCTTGGCTATTACTGGCCATACAGCCAATGAACATCAGTTGCCAGACAAATCCAAGAAGACTGTGCTCTCACTTGGCTCTTCTCACAGCATGGCACTTCTTTGGGGAAGGTCAATCCACTGGATTCTTCTTCTTCAGAGAGCAGCCCCTTTTGCCTTCAGCCCCTGGCTTCACTGAGTGGTACTGTGTTTTAATTTTCCACATTTCTATATTGAAATGTTATAGTAATTTTCATAAAATTGCCCATAGCATTTAGTGCATTTTCTATTGATCATTTCATTATTTTATTCCTTCTTCAAAGTCCTGTGGCAATAGGCAAGTGACAAACCAGTGGCATGGTTGGATTGGGAGCTATAGTCACCAACCTGCATGTAGGCAGGCCAGGGAATAGGATTGTCTTATCACTGGTCCGAGGCAATGACTTTCAGCATCCCCTTCTGGGTCTGAGCATCATTGTTAAGGACCACTCTACTCATGAGGAAGGGGCTCTAAAAAGTGCCTGCTTCACCTAGTCTGGTCTTGGCTGGCTAACTGTAGCAGGCAGGGATTCCACCCTCCCATTAAAACACACACAAATTTTTGAGAAAATGATTTCACTAATCATTGGCACATGGAATATGTGCACACTTATGGACAACAACAACAAAAAATCCAGTGAAGCTAAAAGGTGAATAGCTCTTGTTGCAAGAGAACTTGACAGGTATGGCATGTAAATAATAGTCCTAAATGAAACGAGGCTGGCAAATGAAGGCCAATTTACCAAACTTGAAATTAGATACATGTTTTGTTTTGGGTTTTTTTGAGTGGTCACTAAGATAAGGCACACTTAGAAGCTGGTGTAGGTTTTTCATCCAAATCTAATCTAGTCAGCAAGCTTGTATGTCTCCCAAAAGAAGTGAATGATAGGCTTGTGACAATGTAATTGCCACTTGCAGGAAAGTGCCACTCTACCATCATCAGCGCATATTTTCCTATCATGAAGAACCCTGATGAGGTCAGAGAAACATTTTATGAAGACCTGGAGACCCTCATCATCAATGTGCTAAAAGAAGACAAGCTTGTAGTTCTGAATGATGTTAATGCCAGAATGGGCACAGAACATAGCAGGGAATCTTGGGAGGCATGAAGTACCAAACAGCAATAGCAGTGGTCACTTACTACTGAAGACTTGAGTATCTCATCACTTTCTCATTACCAACACTGCCTTCCATTTATCAAAATGCAATCAAACTTCCTGCATGCTCCCTTGCAGCAAATATTAGCATTTAATAGATTATATCATTGTAAGGAGAAAATAGAGACAGGATGCAAGAATGAGGGAGGCAATGTGTGGTACAGTGTCATAGATTTATTCTCTCCGAGTCAAGCATTCACATGGCCCCAAGGCAAGATGACTACCAGAAAACTTAGTGTCAACATGTTAGAGTGCCTCTTCATGGGCAAATTGTTTGTTGATGACTTGGAGGGAAAACTGAGCCAAAACATGACTGGCAACCGTGGAGCAGAAAGGAAGTGGGCAGCTTTCAAAGGTCTGGTGAACACATTTACTCATCCTGGCCAAAACACTCCCAAACATGAGCATTGGTTTGGTGAAAATGATGGAGAAATTCAGAAGCTACTAAATGAAAAACAAAAACTCCATAGGGTTTACCAGCAGAATAATTCATCTGTCTCTAAGAAGTCAACATTTTACTCCACTAAAAATAAAGTACAAGCAAAGCTTAGAAAGAGAGGAAGGATTCTTGGCTCAGTAAAAAAGCAAATGAAATTCAGTTTTACACTGATAGTAACAAACCAAAGCACGTTTATAATTCCCTAAAGGCTATTTATGGGTCAAAGACCTATGGTACATCTCATTATTTAGTGTTGATGGAGCCATACTGATCAGTGATAAGGACATGATCCTGGAGAGATGGGCTGAACACTTCCGTAGTGTTCTCAGTGGACTGTCATCAATTCAGTGCTGGAGCCATGACTGCATACCTCAGGCTGAAGTCAATCCCTCCCTAATTGAACTCCAACTAAAGAAGAGGTTTTGAATACCAGTTGGCTCCTGTTGTGTGGCAAAGGGCCTGGTGCTAATTCCATTCCAGCAGAGATTTAGAAGGCAGGGGGATCGCTGCTCACATAAAAGTTCATTAAAATCTTCTGGGTTATATGCAAGAGGAGGTTATCCTCTAGGAGATCAAGGATGCCTTCACCATCCATATCTAGAAAGGAAAGGAAAATAGGTTGTCCTGAGACAATCACAAGGGTGTCTCTCTCATAGTCATTGCTGTCAAGATTCTTGTCAAAGTGCTGCTTAATTGGCTGATTATTCACCTGAAAGATGGTCATCTACCTGAGAGCCAGTGTGGCTTCAAAAAGAGTTAATGAATGGTCGATAGAGTGTCTGTTGCCTGCCAACTCCATGAGAAAGTCCAGGAGCAGAGCAAAGGCTTGTACATAACTTTCGTCTATCTGACCAAGACCTTTGATACTGCCAGTCATGGGGATTTGTGAAAGGTCATGGCAAAATTTGGTTGCCCTGAGAAGTTCACCAGTATTATACACAAGTTCCATGATAGCATATTTGCATGAGTTCTGCATAAGGGGTGATGCTCTCTCACTTTCCCAGTCACCAATGGAGTGTCTAGTCTGTGTTTTTGTTCCCATGCTTTTGGGTGTGAGGTTTTCAGTGATGTTGTCATATGCCTTCAATGAGGACAAAAATAACATCAAGGTCAGCTACTATGCAGATGGTATATTATTTAACTTGAAAAGTCTACAAGCCAAGACTAAAGTGGAGGGAAAGGTATTGCACAACATTCTGTTCACAGATGATTGTGCACTCAATGCAGCCTCTGAGACTGAGATGCAACCGAGTATGAATTGATTCTCTGATGCTTGTACTAATTACTAGATAATTACCACCAAGAAAACAGAGGTTTTCGATCAGCCATCATTGCACCATCCAAAGGTGGAAGCATTGGTTGCAGCAAATGGCGAAATTTTGAAGGCTGTGGGTAAGTTCACTTGCCTTGGAAGTATACTTTCCAGAGATATACACATAGAAATTGAGGTTGATGCACACATTTCCAGAGCTAGTTCAGGGTTTGGAAAGCTCTGAAGTAACGGGTGGGAGTGAAGAGGTATTGGCTGCCTACCAAACTGAAAGTCTAAGGAGCTGTTGGCTGACCTCATTGTTGTATGCCTGTGAAATCTGGACAGGATACCAGTACCATGCAAAAAAAACTGAATCACTTCTATTTGAATTGTCTTAGAAAGATTCTGAAGATCACCTGATAAGTTACGGGACATTGAGATCCTTTCTTAACGGGAACTTCCAAGCATTCAGACTATATTGCAGAGAGCACAGTTCTGATGGTTTGGCCACATTGTTCAAATGCCAAACATATGTTTGCCTAAAAAATTACTTTACAGAGAACTCGGACAAGGCAAGCACTTACACAGAGTGAAAAGAAGCAATATAAGGACATTATCAAGGTGAACTTTTGTATCGATGATGAGATATGGAAGATACTGGCACAGGACCATCCAGCATGGCATGCCCACAAAGAAGGCATCATGCTCTATGGATAAAGCAGAATTTCAATAGCTCGACAATAATGTGAGATGTGCAGATTTGGAGAGATCTTTATCCCAAATACTCATACAGACTTTTAGTGTCTGACCTATGGTAGAACCTTTCAAGCTTATATTCTTCCGATTAGCCACAGCTATATCTGTTGTACATTACCCTGACAAAATGACACTTTGGTCCTCTAAGAATGAAGGATGACGTTACCTCCAGGATCATATTAAAATCCTTACCTGGCATTCAAAGCCCATCATAAACTTATTCTTATCTTCACATTCTTACATCTTCCTCTCCACTTACTTTGTGATTTACTAATAGCCCTTCTTGCTTTCCCTTAAAAAATATACACTCTGTCTCCTAACTCTGTGCACCTATGTCTGTCATCCATCCCTATAATTCTCTGCCTCTTCTTCTCCATCTATTGGCTCCCTTCAAGTCTCAGCTAAAATTCCACTCTCTATGAGAAACTTTTCCTGATCCCTTTAATGCTACTGCCTTGCCCCTGAGATTTTCTTCAATTTATTCTGTAATTGTACATAACTTGTTTGTTTTCTTATTATTTCTCCCATTATACTGTAAGATCCTTGAGAGACAGGATTATTTTTGCCAGTGCCTTTCATATAGTAAGCACTTAACAAATGTTTGTTGGCTTAACTCCTGACTATAGGCATATCCTCAAGTTTTGTTCTGGGCCCTCTTCTCATCTTTCAAGATATTTTCTCACTTACTAATTTCATTAGATCCTATGGGTTCAATAAAAGATAAAGATGTCTTCCTGATCTATTTAATTAGTCCTAATCTTCTCCTGGAGTTTTAGTGCCATTGACCCACTGCCTTTTGGACATTTCAAACTAGAAGTGCTATAACCATCTTAAACTGAGTATTTCCAAAACAGAATTCACTCAGACCCACTTCTCTTCGATGCTTCCCTATTTCAGTTGAGTATACTAATACTCCTTTTAATTAACCAGGTTCTCAATTTGGCATTATACTTGATTCACCACTTTTCTTCATACCAAATACCCATTTTTCTAGTTGTGAAATTTCAATTTCTACAATGTCTATTGCAACTGTCCTCGCTTACAAATATCCACTGCTCCAGTTCAGCATATAATCATCTCTTACTGCAGTACCCATCTATTCTTATTCAATTTTCTCCATAGGCTTATCATATCTAACTTTTCTAAAGTCTTAATTTTTTCTATATTTTTAATTTCTAAAGTCTAAAAATAAAAAAGGTAAACCTCCTTAATGTCTTTCTTATTTATTCTCTGGTTAGATTTATCTGCTTGAGGGGAAGGTTATCAATTTCCTCCTATAATTCATGTAACTTCTCCTTTAGGAATTTGGATGCTATGCCATTTGTTGCATATGTGTTTAATATTGATATTGTTTTATTGTCTATAATACCTTTTATCAAGATGTGGTTTCCTTCTTTAGCTCTTTTGATTACATCAATTTTTACTTTTGTTTTGTCTAAAATCATGATTGCTCCCCCTGATATTTTTTTACTTGACTGAAGCATAATAGATTCTGTTCCAGCCCCTTACTTTTATCTGTATGTCTCCCTGTTTTAAAGCTGTTTGTTGTAGACAGCATAGTGTGGGGTTTGGGATTTTTAATCTACTTTGCTATCCTTTTCTGTTTTATGGGTGAGTTCATCCCATTCACATTCACAGTTATGATTACTAACTGCATGTTTCCCTTGATCTTATTTTCCCTTATTTACTCTTCTTTCTCTACTTTCAGCCTTTCTCAATTCATAATTGTTTTTCTTCTCAATACCATCTCCCCCACTTCACCTGCCTTTTTGTCTATTTCCACCCTCAATTTCTCTCAGTCCCCTCTCCCTCCTATTTCCTTATGGGGTATGGTAAGTGTCTATAGCTTCCTGAGTGCGTATACATTTGAGCTAATTCCAAGGAGAATAAAGTTCAAGCATTGCCCACTACATTCCCCCATATTCTCCTCCACTGTATTGACTATTAGGTGCCTCTTCATGTGAGATAATTTACCCTCTTGTATCTCTCCTTTTTGTTTCTCACCCATGTTCTTCTTTATTGTCCCTTGATATTTTTGTTTATTAGTCAATCCTATTCCACTTGTTCCCTTCTTTCTATGTATATTACTTCTACTTTAGTTTTCTTGAATACTTTAAGTATTTCAAGCATGTCAGGTATAATAGATATATCTTAAGTATCACTTTCCCAGATATGACTGTATTCAATTCAACCTTATTGAAAGCCCTAAGTTTTTAGGTTTTTGTTTAACTTTTTATGCTTCTCTTGAGGGGTGAATTTGATCATTGAATTTTTTCAACTCTGTTTATTTATTTATTTATTGGTCAGAAATGCCCTAGAAGTCCTTTCTTTCATAAAATGTCACTCCCCCCCCCCCCGAGAATTATTATCAGTTTCACCAGGTAAATGATTTTTTTATTGTAGGTCTAGGTCCTTTGCCTTTCAGAATATTATATTCCATGCCTTTCTATCCTTTAATGTAGAAACTTCCAGGTCTTGAGTAATCCTGACTGTGGTTCCATGATATTTGAATTGTCTCCTTCCTGCTTATAGTACTTTTTCCTTAGACTAGGAGCTTTTGAATTTTGCTATAATAGTCCTGAAATAAAAGAATCAGGAGGTAATCCTTTTAACTTCTATTTCCCCTCCCTCCTTTTTGAGGATATCAGGGTAGCTTTCCCAGATGATTTTTTGGCAATATGGTGTCTACGTTCTTTTTTTTATCATAGCTTTCAGTTATTCTAGTGAGTCTTAGATGGTCTCTCCTGGATTTATTTTCCAGATCATTTGTTTTTCTGGTCAAGTATTTATTTTATATCATTAATTTATTAATATTAATAATTCTACTAATTTAATATTGTTATAGAATATAAATTATATTAATAAAATGATTAATATTAAAATAAATACTAATTTTCTTTTTTTTAATTCTTTTGGTTTTGTTTGCTTATTTCCTGATGTTTCATGGAGTCATTCACTTCTATTTGCTCATTTCTTATTTTAGGGAGTTATTTTCTTCCTTGAGATTTGGTATTTAAAACTATTCAGAACTTGGTTTCTTCCTTCCTTTTGAGTTTTCCATGTTTTTGTTTTTTTTCACCTCTCCATGTACTCTATGGTCCAGCCATTCTAATATACTTGCTATTTCTCATACACAGTTCTCTATCACCTCTCTCAATGCCTTTTAACTATGATTTCCTCATGCCTGAAATGTTATTCATCCTATCTTCTTCATGAAAGCATTGGCTTCCTTTATAATCTCAAGTAGCACCTGTTGGAAGAACCAAGGATGGCATGCTTTACAGAAGTATGGGATGATGCTCAGTGGTGTGCTTCAAAGTGAGGCAAAGTATGGAAAGGCTACATATATCTGGTAAAAAAAAACCAACAAAACAATTGGCATACCATGAAGCTGAAGAAGAATACTGTGTAATTTTAAGAGAGTACATTTCTTGAGAATGGTCTATCACCTAAACAACTTTAAATGTTGATATAATCAGTTTGCTTTGAGATTGTCAACTATTACCATTTCAAGTTCCATTAAACAAACACTTCTCAATTTAGACAGAATAAAGATAGGTTGAATCTTAATGCATATGCATGTTTTACAAATTCATAAAAGAAAAAATTGCTGTTCAGAAACTTTTGTCTTAGCACTTTCAAAGGTCTTACATAGACAAACTCATGATCCACATGGATGGATAAAGACCTTTTATTTTAAGTTGTTTGTTATCTTTTTGTATCATCAGTGAAAAAAATAATTTAAATAGCAAATATTTACTTGGATATACTTGGAAAATAATATTTTTATTTTGCTAAACAATGTAGAATTTCTCCTAATTAAAATAAGATTGGGAATATTTTTACTCTTCTTTTATAAAATTTAAACTTATATTATGTTAGTTTGATTCAGGAAAAAATCCTATCACACCCAAGTTCCTCCATCCCAATTGAGAATAAAAGAAAATAAAAAATCAATACAAATATGTATAGTCAATCAGAACAAATTTTCACACTAGGCTTGTGTAAAAATTGTTTGTCTCATTCTACACCATGAATCTTTCACCTCTATCAGGAAGTGCAACATGTTTCATTAGTTCTCTGGAATGTTGGTGGGTTGTTACACTGATGATAATCCCAAATACTTTCAAAATTGTTTGTTTTTACCATATTGTTAACATTATATAAATTGTTCTCCTGGTTCTATTCCCTTTTCATCACTCTATTCAACCCTTCCCAGGCATTCTACCACATTTTTACTATCTAATTTGTATATTAATTCTCCAATTTATGATGAGCCCTTTAAATTCCCATTCTTTGTCATCTCAAAACAAATAATAAATATTTTTGTACATACTTAGAGTTTGTTTTCCTTAGAGTTAATCCCTCTTTCTCTCTTATTAACATGTTGAGTGAGAAAAGTGAACACTTCAGGTTCACTTTGATTTGGTCAAAAGAGAGAAGAATATATATAAACATTCATAATAATTGTGCATAAATAGACATATATGCAAAAAAAAGAACAGAGAATGGGGGAATGATTAATATTTGAACTTCAACTGGTCAAAAACCAAGACTGCACACATACACAGGGTTCTATACAGAAATACATTTCACTCAACATGTTAATAAGAGAGAAAGGGGAGAAGAGAGAAGGGAGAGCTATAGAGAGGGGAGGAAAAGGGAGAGATTTTTTAAATGTTTTTCTTCTGGGTTTGAACTTAAAAGATTCTATGTAACTTTGCTTCTTCATCAGGAATGCTTAGAAATTTTTGATTTCTTGAAGGATAATTTTCTCCCTGTAGCATTATACGCAGTTTTGCTTGGTAAGTTTTTTGGCTTTAAACTTATATCCTTTGCCTTTGGGAATACTGGATACCAAGTTCTCTGCTCCTTAATAATCTGCTAAATTCTGTGTGATCCTGATTGTAACTCCTAAAGCATCTGAATTCTTTCTGGCTATCAGCATTTTTTTTCCTTTGGCCTGGAAACTCTGGATTTTGTCTATGATGTTCCTTGGAGTTTCCTTCAGGAGGCACCTGGTGGATTCTGTTTCAACTTTTTCCTCTGGTTCTGAATGATCTGGATAATTTTAAGATTTCTTGAACTATGATATCTAAGCTCTTTTCTTTATCATGGTAGTCAGATAGTTCAATGTCCAAATTTTTCCTTTTCCAAGTCAGTTGTTTTTACTATGAGATACTTTACATTTTCTTCTATATTTTCAGTCTTTAAATTTTTTTTAAACCCTTACCTTCCATCTTAAAATCATTACTGTGTATTGGTTCCAAGGCAGAAGAGTAGTAAGGGCTAGGCAATGGGGGTCAAGTGACTTGCCCAGGGTCACACAGCTAGAAAGTATCTGAGGCCAGCTTTGAACCTAGGACCTCACGTCTCTAGGTCTGGCTCTCAATCCACTGAGCTACCCAGCTGCCCCCTAGTCTTTTCACTTTTAGAAATATATATTTCTTATCACTTCATGGAATGAGTGATTTTTACTTTTTTTAAATTTTATTTTAACTTTCAGTGAATTTGTTGGTTGGGCAATTTGTACTACACTATTAATTTCCTTTCAAATTCTTTATTATATAACTTTAATTCCTTTTTTTAAATTTTTTTTTAATTTTTTCCTCAAATGATCTCATTCTAATTATTCAAAGAAATGCATTTTTTTTTAACTCTTGCTTTACCTCTTCCAGGAATTCTGGTTGACCTTGTGCTCACACTATGTTTTAGTATGAGGTTTTGCTTGTAAATGTTTTGGAGTCATTCTCTTCTTCTAGATCTGTATCTTGAACTTTCCTGCCACTATAGTTTTTTGTATTTTTTTGGGGGGGTGAGTTTCCTTATGTTGTTGTTTGTTCAATTTCCTAGCCTGCTTCCTGACAGACTTAGGACTGGGCTCTGTCAAACATCTGGAGGAAAGGTCTAAGCTGATCCTGTTACTGCTTTCTTGAGATACTGAGTGTTCTGATATTCCAAGATCCCAGCAATAGGCTGGAGATATGCAAGCTTTCAGTGCTCCTAGTGATCTGAACCAGGGCAAGATCTAAAAGTTGCCCCTCTGGTCTGAGCACTGCAAGCTCCTGACCCCGGTTTTGATCTGACTAACATAAGAATGCTTCTGGATTCAACCCTTCTCAGTCAGCTGTTGACTCAGAGTGGTGAAATTGTAGGCTCTTCTTTAGTCTGGGATTCCTGCCCTCATTATTCCTCTGTAGGCTGGGCTAGGTGTTAGGATTCAGATTCCATTCTGTTCCTGGGGTCTGAATCACACCATTTGCTTGCCTATGAACTTCCTCCAGTACATCAACCAAAGTCTTCCTATGCAGGAATTTCACCCCTGGGTGCAGGTTCCCTTCTCAGGCCATCCTAGATCTGTGATACAGAGTTGGGTAGTAGGAGACAACGTTGCTAGTGGATGCCTATCCCCATTGCAGTGCCTTAGGTCAGGTGGAGTGGTTCCCCCCTTTGATTCTAGGACTTCTTCTTGCCCTAGTGCATAGCTTCTCCCCAGAAACTGGAGCACTCTAAGTATAATGTGCTCCCTCTCCATAATGTGTGTGTGTGTGTGTGTGTGTGTGTGTGTGTGTGTGTGTGTGTGTAAATAACTGTTTTCTATACCAAGCTGGGCTGAAAAAATGGTTTGCTTCCACTTTTTCTGGATTTCCCCACCAAGATTCTGGTGCTTTTCCTATATTTGTTTGAAGGAGTTTGATCAAAGGGAGCTCTACTGTATTGATTTCCTCAACTCTACTATCTTTGTCTAGGAATATGTTCCCCTGTACTCCTTCCTGTCTCTCTATTGGCATTTCACATTCAACTTACAGGTAAAGGAGTTATTCAGAATATCAAGTATCATGATAAAAGAAATTTGGTGAGAAATTTGGTATGCCATATAGGCACTAGATGGATTTAATCTCATTAAAATATTAAAGATATTTTTATTCAGTTGTTTTCCAGTCATGTCCACCTCTTTGTGGCCCCATTTGAAATTTTCTTAGCAAAGGTACTGGAATGGTTTGCTATTTCCTTTTCCAACTTATTTTAAAGATGAGGAAATGGAGGCAAACAAGGTTAAGTCATTTGCCTAGGGTCATACAACTAGTAAGCATCTGAGGCTACTTTTGAACTGAGAAAGATGGATCTTCCTAAATCCAAGCCTAGCACTCTATCTGGTGAGCCACCAAGCTGCCCCAGATTTAATTATTACATGTGCCTAAAACAGACAGTCTAAATCCATTCTAGAAGCATAGAATCTTAGCACCTCTGAGAGGACCTTTGGTCTAATCGATATCTAAAGCTAAATTCCCTAATTTGGGGACATAAGAGCATAGTCTAATGTCACTGTTATGCCCAGTCCTTCTTCCCAAGGTTCTCTCCTGTTCTGAACCTATGCATGAGGCATGGGATACAGTTTGGGGGAGCCTCTATCCTATAAGGTACAGTTCATGCTTCCATTTCCTGTATTTTTTATATTTTATAGCTCATTAGCACTAAGTTGCCACCTTGTGAGCCTAGAGAAAAATTTAAAAATTAAAGCCTAGGATCAGACTGACATATAAGATTCTCCCCCCAAAAAATGGAAGGGGCAGAAATGTGCTCAATGTACAGTATAAATCAGTTATGGAACATTGATCTCCTACACATAAAAGAAATATCAAAACACAAAATCATCATAAGCAGAAACTGATGTAACTTAAAACAGTATTCAGCAACTTAACATATAACTATTCTTATAATCTTTCAGGAAACTTATCCTTAAACTTCATCAGAACATCAAGCATTTTACATTTCATCTTAGCTCTTCTCTGTCCCAACTTCCCAATAGACACATCTGTTGGTAAAATGGGCCAAACTTGGGTCATTCCACTTGTCAGTTGTTTTCTTTTCCAATGCAGAAAGTTCCTCTGCTTCTGGCCTGATGATCCACTCGTTGTACAAATGTCTCAGACTCTTAAGGGTTGACTACAAGCTTAGATTTATTAGCCTTATAGGTGGTGTTAAATCACTAATCAAAAAAGGCAACAAACATTGCATTCACTTTCCTAGTTGAGTGTTTATTCTACATGGAGCAGCTGAGGATTGTAGAAAAGAACACAGCTTATCTCCTCCATTAGAAACAAAATATTCTACATGTCATACAAAAGAGCTGGAAGATGTCTCTTTTTTGAAGCAATGCATTGCCCAACATTCCTGCTATCGTGAGTCATGGAGAAGACCAAGTTTGGTACTTCATACAAAAATGCCACGCCTTTTCAGGACTAGATCACCCCACAGCCAGAAATTCTTGGGAGTCTGTAATCTCTAATGCATCCAATGTTGAATCGTATATGTAGTTGGCAAGGAATATTTGAACAGTAGAATAAGATCAAGAAATCAAAGGTGTAGAGCTTTTTAAAGGGAACTGAGTACAACTCCCACTTTTCAGATGAGAAAGCTGAATCCCAAAGAGTTAAAATGATTTGCCCAAGAGTATGCCAATAAACAGTGATGGGAATCGGACTACCTTCAGAGCATGGCATCCCAGCTTTAGACAGCTCTGATTCTATGGGCATTTCCCACTTTGTAATAACGTAAAATAACCACTGATCCCAATGCTTAGCCATATTTCCATGTGTTCTCTTTGGGATGGCTATTAATATACTCCTCCTCCAAACCCCATTTTTTATTGCCTCCAGAAAATGAACTGGTTAGGTAGGACAGAGTGCCAGACTTGGAGTCAGGAAAGCCTCAGTCCAAATCTCAGAAACTTATTCATTGGGGGACTCTGGGAGTCTCTACCTCCATTTCCCCATCTATAAAAAGAGGTTAATAATAGCATTATTATATAGAGGTTGCTCCCAGAGTTGTGAGAATGAAATGAAATATTTTTAAAGTGCCTTGCAAACCGTAAAACATTATCTAAATATTAGCTATTATTATTATATTAGAATATTTTATTCTATCCTAAATATTTATAAACCACATCACACACATAGAATGAGCTACAAAGTACCTAGGGGACAGGAAATGTCCAGTTCTCTAGATTTGGATGACAAGATCATTTTTTCTTTGAATGTAGAGGGGAGCTTAAAGTCATACAATATTAAAAATGAAAAGGATCATGAATTGACTGCCCCGACCCTAATCAACAGTTGGAATGTAGGAGGCCACAGACATGCTTTATACATTACCTACACTTGAGAAGTGATATACATCAGATGTTAAGGGAGGAAGTCTCTAGACTGCAGAGCAGATAGGAGTATAAACCATGTGGTAATTAAGGAATGCTGCTGACCAGTAGCTACTAAAGCATAAAGGTTTCTTTGTTCCATGCATAAAGGAAGACTTTCTACTGGTGATGTGGTCCCTGGCATCCCCATTAGCAGAATAAAAGCACTCAGTGAGGGAGCCTCAGCCTGTTTGGACCTGGCAGAATTTTCCACTCTGTATGGCCTGAACTCATTACTACTTTTCATTTTTTCCGGGGAGAAGATGGGAAACAAAGGGAAAATCTTGGCACTCATCAGAATTATCACCACGTGTCCTGGCTTTATTTGACAACTGTATTCTTACCAGCCAAGGAAATCTTTTATAACCCTTTTTTATGCCCCTTGCTTGTGCCAGGCCAGTCATCCCACTTTGATATCTAGGTTTAGGGCAATTGCCAGCAGCCATCCTATGACACCCTTTGAGCTGGCACTCACTCTCAAAAATATACACAGTGGTGGGAAGAATTAGGACAGACATAAAGTGCATTGGTAGTGAGGAACACACCAGGAAAAACGATATATGTATATTTTTAAGCAGTTCATGCTTTGAACACTGCAGGGTCCAGATGGCTTTTTCCTTCTCTTGGTATTGGCATTCTACTCCGCCCTAGGCACAGTGTCTCTGCTGGGCAAATCACCCTGCTGGGTTCTCTGGCCTTTTCTTTCTATAAAGTTCAACTCTGTATAGCTAGGGCTAGCTTAATGGCTAGAGAACACATTCTTCAGAGCGGCTGCCTGGCAGCCTGGATTACTGGGCTTGCTCCATGCAAGGTACAATGCTTCCTACTAAGCAAGTAGCTCCAATGAAGGACCCAATGACTGATGGAGGGAGAGAGGAAAGAGAAATCTTATTTCTCTCCAGCACCCCTCCCAAACCATTGACTCTCCTGCAGACTGCTTCTCAGAGTTCTCTTGCCTCGACTATCTCCCGGGAGAATATTTCCTGCTTTTTGAAAGCTACTAGGGGTATAGCTTATTTTTGACCTGCCAATAACAAGCTGTCCTTTTTGTTCCATCAGAGAGAACTTCACACCTTTCTCAAAAAGGGGCACAAAGTTGAAAACTAGTCTTTGCATTTGATTTAACATTAACATCTTGTCATCTCTATGTACCTGACCCTTCGGTGATTCTGGACTATGGGAAGGGAAATGAACTGATCCTGTATCCTGACCAGTTCCCTGATCTCAAGCATAAAGAAACTGAGGGTAGCTTATAAGCACCTTTATATTTTTAGAGAATAACTACATATGGACTTATTTTTCCTTTCAAAGAAACCTTATTTCAGGGATGTGACATATTTTGACCAATGTGTTACCAAAAGACATTTGTGCTTTTAAAAATTATTTATGATACTTCATTAAAATTAAAAATTTTAATTTTTAAAAAGGAAAATTCCTATGGTATTCTTAAAAAATCAGTCTTATAAAATACAAGTTTGATTATATACGTCTAAACTATATCCTTCATATATCCTAAACTAGTAATCCTTCAGTGTGTTCAAACTGGTTGATAAGCCAGCCCTCCACTTGAATTATCATGTTTTTGGTGTTTGCCCAATTGGCATGTATGATGGCTCCAATGCTCCTCTTTCTCTATGCATATTATTTGAGAAGCCCTCAAGTTCTTATGCTTCATTTTTTTCTTTTTTTTTCAGAAATGAAATAATTGCTTCCAAAAAATCTAAATGAAAAATAAATGAGTTTAAAAAAAATCTTCCAAGTGAAAGCTTGCTAGATAAGAAATGATGAGGGGATCAATTCAGAAATAAATACAATTAAAAAATAGCACAAGCAGAGGATAAACTGTGGGAGTAAAAACACCGAGGAAAAGCAACTGCTTGACTACAGAGGTGGAGGGGATATGACTGAGGAGAGACTCTAAATGAACACTCTAATGCAAATACCAACAACATGGAAATGGGTTCAAATCAAGAACACATGTGATACCCAGTGGAATCATGCGTCAGCTATGAGAGAGTTGGGGGGGGGGGGAGGAAAAGAAAATGATCTTTGTTTCCAATGAATAATGTTTGGAAATGACCAAATAAAATAATGTTTAAAAAAATAGCAGGAATCAAAAATAAAATCCAACTCAAAAATTGTATATGTAAGGTAGCAAAAATACAATAGCCTCTATCTTAAAAAACAGAAATCATTTTTAAAATAGTAAGCAATAGATATATTCATTCCTAGATATCATAAAATAATTCTTATTTAACCAAATAGAAAGGAATATCTGAGATAAACTGATAAGAGCCAGTTATGGAACATTTTCTAAGAGAGGAAATACAGCTATGACAACCCCATTGTAGCAGGAAATTCCTGACTAGTAATGTAATTTGTTACACAAATACGCTGGGATGTAAAGAGATTTTCATGAGTTTGCTTCTGTTTCCTTTCTAATAGCTATAAGATATGTCATTTCCCTTAATTAATTGGAATTTCATTAAAATATTTACTATAGAATACAATCCAATAAAAGGTGTGTCATTATTGACCACCATCTACATCCCACTCCTTTCTTAACCACTATTAAAGGGTTTTACTTACTACTGCAAATACCCTGTTTCAGACTTTCATCTCTTCTCCCCTGGATTACTGGAATAATTGATCTTCCTATCACTAACCTATTCCTCTTTGACACCGTGTTTGGTTTATCCTCCTAATATGTTGACTGCTCCTCTACGAAAATCACTAGTGAATTCCACTCTGCCCCTCCCCACACCAACCTATTAATGGCCTGGAAAGGGCACTGGTTTTGAAGTCGAGAGACCTGACTTGGAAAATCACCGGTGATACTTACTCGGTCACCACAAACAGGTTAATTAACCTCTTGAGCCTCAGATGCCCAGTTTGGAGCAGAACGCAGATAATGTCTGCATTGCCTAGCTCAGAAGACTGTGTGCCTAGAATGAGATAATGTATTGAGGTGCATTGTAAACCATAGATTCATGCATCCGTTATTATGACTATTGATTACAAATTATCTGTGTGACGTTCAGGATTCTCTGCAATCTGACTCCAACCTGCCTTTCTATCCTTATCTCACATTCTTGCCCATTCATGTACTCTATATTCCAGCTCTTGCTCTTTATGTAGGCAGCCACGTAATGCAGTATTTGGAGTCGGGAAGACTTGCATTGACTTGCATGGCCTCAGACATTTATTTGCTATATTAACCCAAGACAAGTGATATATCTCTTGTCTCTCAGGCTCTGTTTCATTACTTATAAAAGGAGGATAATAATAATAGTGTCTTTTCTCCTACTGTTGTTGTGAGAATCAAAGGAGATTACTTAGATATAATTCTCTGCAAGCCTTAAAGCATTATATAAATGCAATTATTATTGTTATTATTGTTATAATGGGATCTCAGCTGAGCTCGTTGCCTCATATTTTACAAAACAAAAATTGAGAACATTCACTGTGAACTTCCTCTTCTCTCTTCATCATTCCTATCACTCAGATGCCTTCTGCCACTTTCTCCTCCTTTAAGTCTGTCTTACAGGATGAAGTTGCCTTATCCCTCTACTTTTTCAAGCTTTCTCATTCCATCTCATCTCCTCCAACAGATTGCCTCCCCTGTCATTCCCATTCTTTTACTTATTTTCAATCTCTCCCTCTCTAAGGGGTTCATTTCCTACTGCCTACAGACATGCCCCTGTCTCTACCATCCCCCCAAATCCTCACCTGATCTTTCAATCCCCACCAACTGTTGTCATATATCTCTTCTGCCCTTTGTCGCTAACCTCAAAAAGACCATCTATATTTGTAGCTTCCATTTTCTCTCACATATTTCTTAACCTCTCACAATTTCACTTCTAACCTTCTCATTCCACCAAAACTGCTTTCTACAATGTTACTAGTGATCTCTTAGTTGTCAAATCCAATTTCCCAATCCTCATTCTCCTTGACCATTCTGAAGCCTTTGACATTGTTGATCACTCTCACTCTTCATTGATATTCTCTTTTCTAGATGTCTTCAGGATACCACTCTCTCTCCTGTAACTCCTCCTATATATCTGACTACTACTTCTCACTCTCCTTTGCTGTGTCATCCAGATTATGCCCTCTAACAGTCGGTGTCCCTCAGGATTCTGCCCTAAGCCTTCTCCTCTCTCTCTCTCTCTCTCTCTCTCTCTACTACTTCACTTGGTGATCTCATAAGCAACTATGGATTTAATTATTACCTCGATGCTGATAATTCTCAAATCTCCTTATCCTGCCCCAACTTCTATGCTGATCTCCAGCCTTGCATCTCCAGCCTCCTTTCAGATATCTCAAACTAGATGCCCAGTTGACATTTTAAACTCAATATATCCAAAGCCGAACAAATGATTTTTTCCCTTCTAAACCCTTCCATACTTTGACCTTTCCTATTAATCCAGAGGACAATGCCGTCCTCTCAGTCCCTCAGATTCACACCTAGGAGTAATTCTGGACTCCCCACTTTCTCTCACATAACTCCCCATATCTAATCTGCTCCCAAGTCCTGTTGATGTCACCTCTGCAATATTTCAATTATGTCTTCTTGACTCTGCCACTACTATTACTCTTGTATAGACCCTCATCACCTCACACCTTAATTATTGCAATAGCTTGCTGATGGGTTTGCCTGCCTCAAGTCTCTTCACACTGCGATCCACCTTCCATTATTCAGTCATCAAAGTTATTCCTAAAATACAGGTCCAACCATGTCACCCCACCTACCCACTCAATAAACTCTAGTGGCTTCCTATTGCCGCCAGGATCAAATACAGAATTCTCTGCTTGGTATTCAAAACTCTTCATAGCTTATCCCTCCTCAGCCTTTCCAGTCTCTTTATATCTTACTCCATACCATATGTTCTTTGATCTAATGATACTAGCTATCTTGTTGTTTGGCCCTGAGATTTTCTGTAGCAATCCTCCAAGTCTGGAATGTGTTCTTTCTCAACTCTGCCTACTGACTTCATTGACTTGTTTTAAGTCTCAACTAAAACCCCATCTTTTTATAGGAAGTCTTTCCCAACTCCTGTTATTCTAGTACTTTTCCTCTGTTAATTATTTCCTATTTACCTTATATATATATTGTCTCCTATATTAGACTGTAAGCTCCTCAAAGGCAAGAGTTTTCTTTTGTCTCTATAGATCTACAGTGCTTGGCACATAGTAAATACTTAATAAATTTTCAATTGATTGATATTCCCTATTTCACCCATTATATTGAAGCATTTATCTTCAGAGGCAACTCAAGGATTATATCTTTCCTGAATCCTTCCCCAATTTCACCTCCTGTGACAGAAATATCTGTTTTATTCATTCATTCATTTGTTTATCAATCTGTTTATTTTTATCTTTATTATTTTAGTATTATTTTTATTGCACAGTGCCAGATACATAGTAGATACTTGCTATATGTTTATTGATTGTGTTAAATGTAAATTATGTTCCTTGTCCCACCCCACCAAATCAGGTCTTTTTTATTATCAAATCATAACAAAAGTCAATGGCAAAACAGAAACTAATAATGATCATCTTGGACTCAATTTGTGCCAACAATTAATAATATGAAGTGGTCACATTATCTTAGTTTTCACTATTTGATGTAATAATTTGTGTTCCTTACAATGTGTGTCTGCCTAAGTGGTGTCAGCACTCAAAAAATACTTTTTTAGTCTTTGCTTTATTAGGAAAAAGGAGGAGTTCCTTGACAGGATAGAAAAAATTCAAGACATAAAAGACTTGAAAAGGTATACGAGAATTGAAATGTCATTCTTTTACTATTAGTTCTTTCAATTAAAGGCTAACTTTTTCTCCAATATTTTTCTTCTATGTTAGACATAAGGTGAGAGATGGCTTTTGTCAGACATGGACCAATAGAATTCTTTACATGTCCCCACTCTCCAGAAATACAAAGATAGGATTTAGATGTATATACTCGGAATTTAAGTGCTGAAAGAGAATCAGTCTTCCTTTTACAGATGATGAATCAGCCCTGAGAGATTAAATTACTTAACCACAGTAAAAGTGGCAGTCAGGCCTGGAAACAGTGCTCTCTTTTTAAAAAAAATCCATTTTATTTTCATTTCCAAATTCTCTCCTTTCCATCTCCCCCTACCTTAACCATGGATAATGATCTTGTTTCCAGGTCAAAGAAAAAAATTTTGTAAGCAGCCAGGAAAAAAAATTCAAATATTGAAGGAATTGTAGTTGGGATCCCACAGGATTTAGCAGATACCACTATAAAGGAGCAAAGAGGTTGGCATGCAGTATTCCAGAAGACAAAGAATATAAAGTTTATAACCAAAAATAACTTACCCAGAAAGACTTGGTATAATGCTACAGGAGGTAAAAATGGATCTTTAATGAAATCAAAGACTTCCAAGTACTAATTTAAAAAAGCAAAACACTACAACTGCATAGAAACTTTAAAGTTCAAACACAGGAATGAAGAGAAACACAATAAGGTAAACTTGAAGAAAAATGATAAATGACTAGGCATAGATAAACTACTTTCTAATATGGAAAGATGATACATCTGCCTCTCTGAACTCTATCATCATTAGGAGTAATAACTTATCTCCTAATAATTGATTAGTGTCTGCTGAGATCCAGTTTTATATGCCTCTATTGTAGCAAACAGAGCTATCTATATGCAAAGCAAAGTAGCATTTCTTAGGAACCAAGCTCTTCTAAATGAGTCCCCTTTGGGTCAACAGAAGAGGAAAGTTCTAGGGTCTGGATAGAAGTTATCAGTCTTTGGCATTGTCAACACCTATTTGTGAAGAGCACTAACACAGGAGAGATGCAGAAAAGCATGACTTTTCTCGTACTGTTTCCATTTAGCCATAGAAGCCTCTATGAGTAGATGTGCTCTACTCATCTGTTATAGGGACCAACTTGCATACTCAACCCATAGTAAGTAACTTTGAACAAAATGTGGTCGTATGATCCTGTGTCATCTAGTTAGTAGCAACTGGGGCCCAATAAGGGGTAAAGTGACTGCTTTTCAAAAGCCATATAACTGAGTAGCTGCTTCAAGGAACTTGCAGCTGTCGAAGACCAACAATTACTTTTTTTGGGGAACTTCTTGGTGCCAGCCACCATAACACATCAGTATAAAAGAGAGTTCAGGTTATCAGTACTTGGAGAAGGAGAAGTGAAAGCAAACTGCTCCTGACTGGTCTTAGCCATAGGAATAGGGGGAAAAATCATTGGCAAACTCAGTCACCAAATGCCACTTATCCTGAACCTGAGCTACCTAGTCTACACTGACAAGGTCAGAAACAACTGGAGCAATAGATTTGATGACTTTGTTTAGCTCTTTCTCATCCACTGTAAGGTGTCTAGTGCTTTCTATACAAGTAACAAGAGTATAAGGGGATCTAGTATAATGAAGTATTCCTGTTTCCTTCATCTTTATCACTAGAGAAGAAATATCTGTGCAGTGAACTACATGAGATGGTGCAAGTAACTAAGGATTTCCATTTGACACTACCCACAGTAACATACGTAGAAATTGCTAAAAGGGATGGCACAGATTCTAAGTCCATAATATATCTTCACTCCATGGTCTGCCGAATCCCTCTATGAATGATCCAAATGGGACAGAGGCTTTAGAAGATGTCTCAGATTTGATTGGAACTTCATTTTTTTTTATTTTGGGGTCTTCTTAGAAAATATGCTGGAGTTGCTTGCCATTTCCTTCTTCAGCCTATTTTATAGATGAGGAAACTAAGGCAAACTGGGTTAAGTGGCTTATCTAAGGTCACACAGCTAGTATGTGTCTGAGGACAGATTTGAAGTCAGGAAGATAAGTTTTCCAGACTCCAGGTCCAATGCTTTATCTATTGTGCCACCCAGCTGCCCCCTATTGGAGCTAAAGCTTTATTGGTACCATCCATCAATTATTTTTTTATGAACTCCATGTTTCTGGAACCACACCCAGAGCTCTCTAGATTCTGGAGACCTCCATTAGCAAGACATCATAATTCTGAACCAAACAGTCTTAGTTTACTTGGTGGCAGTGGACCTTATGTAATGAAATTATATATACCAAACTGTATAAAAGGCTACTTTGACTATAAGGTATATCTGTGATAACTGAGAGACCACTGATTCCTATTATTGATAAGTATTAGCCTTGCCAATAAATTATGCTTTTGTGTCTCAGTTTCTTTTAATCACAGATTTATCACGACATCTCTGATTATCTCTTTTAATTAGGCCTTTTTTGCTTTTACTTTGACTGATATCATGACTGTTACTTCAACTTTTTTCACTTTTGCTGAAGCACGTTAGATTATACTCCAGCTCTATATTTTAATTCTGTGTTTTTCTGTTTCAAGTATGTCTCTTATAAACAACATATTGTGGAATTATGGTGTCTAATCCATTCTGCTTTCTGCTTCTGTTTCATGGGTCATTTCATCTCATTCATATTCACAGTTATAACTACTAAGTATGTATTTCCCTCCATCCCCTTTTCTTCTGTTTCTTCTTCTCTCTCTTTATCCTGTCCCTCTTTAAAAATCCATTTTGCTTTTAATCACTGCCTCCATTATTCCACCATCCCTTTTATCATTCCCCTACCTCCTTTTTCTTATCCCCTTCCCTTCCTATTTGCCTATTAGGAAAGATATTTATCTATATAGTACTGAGTGTGTGTGTGCATGTATATATACACATATGCACACACATACATACATATATATGTATATATTCTTATCTCTTTGAAGCAATCCTGAAGACAGGTTCAAGCATTGTCAACCACTTGCCCTTTTCCCCCTTTATGGTAAAAGCTCTTCCCTGCATGCTGTTTTTATATGAGAAACTGTTTCCCATTCTACCTCTCCTTTTCCCCTCTCCCAGTATATCCTACTATATCTTTCTCATCCCTTCATTTTTTTTTAGCATTCCAGCATAATTGACTCACACCTTGCCTTCTGACTATGTAAACAACTTTGTTAACTGCCCTGATAATGATGAAATTCTTAGGAGTTAAATATATTACTTTTTCATATAGGAAAATAAGCAGTTTAACCTTATTGAGTTCCTTATAATTTCTCTTTCATGATTGCCTTTTTACAATTCTCTATATTTTAACGAATTTTTTCCTCAATGAATTTTTGTACTTCCTTTTCTATTTAGCATATTTTGCTTTTTAAGAAGTTTTTTCCCCTTCAGTGAATCTTTGTGACTTTTTTTTTTACCAAACATTAATTCTCTTAATTTTCTTGCATTACTCTAATTTGTTTCTCCCATTTTTCTTCTACCACTCTTATCTGTATCTTCAACTCTTCCAGGAATCCTTATTGGATGTGCATCCTATTAGCATCTTTTTTTGAGGCTTTGATTTCAGCTGATTTTGCAATTAGAAATTTAATACTAACTCCTACTGTAATAGTTAAAGAATTGTTGAGGATTGAAGATGTACAGGGGATAAGGAAGGTTTTGTAACAGGGAATGGAGGAGTTGAAGGGATAGAGGGAATATGGATGCTGGTGAGGTAAGAGGAGAGAGATACCCCTGCTGAGAGGCTGTCTTTGAAAAATGAGGTTCCTGAGAAATGGCCAACTAATAGCATGAGGGGATGGCTTCTCTATTGATTGATGTTGATAATACCCCAGGACAGGTAAGCACAGACCCTCCTGAAAGACAAGTCTTCCCCCACCACCCCCACTGAGGTCACCCAGCAAGGGTCTGATAAGGACTGTTTATGGTTAAATGACTGTCCTTAGGTTCTGCTCCCTCTATGTCCACCTGAAATGACAGTCCTCTTCTTATCTGACTGTGGGTTATTTAACTCAAGATGAATTTAATAATAAGTTTGGATTGGGAAGGTATCAGGGTAGATTTTCAACAGATTGGGTTTGAGTCTCTCTCAGCTTTTAAGCTGAAGCCAGGCCTCACAGGCTGGTGGAGGTTTTCTTTTATTTTTGTCTATGCTAATCTATGCTAGCTTTCTTAAATTTAGCAGTAGACAGCAAGAGGAAAAAAAGGTTCTGACTTTCAGAGCTGGTTGGGCCTATCTCTTCAGGCTAGTGCCCCTATAGACTGGCCTTAAGTTCAAGCTGGCCCCCTTAAATCCCTTTGTTCAATGATATGAGCCACAGGAATTCAGGTAGAGCACACAGTTGGGTAAATCCAGGAATAGAGGTACTTCTATCCAGAGACAGGGAGAGAGCGCTCCTTCCAGTCAAAGGTCCAGGAAAAAGTAACCTTGAAAACAACTGTCACTCTCCAACTCTCCCCTCCCCCCACCAACTGTTATCACTGTCCATCAATCTTCAAGCTAACATTTCAACTGCTGTTTGCTCCATCTCAGTGGCAGAAATGCCCAAAGCTTGATTCAGTTTTCCTTTCTACACTACCCCTTTTTTGGTACCCAAAGACAACCTTTGAATTTCATGTCTTAATTAATTTATTTAGTCAATTTAGAACATTATTCATTGGTTACAAGAATCATATTATTTCCCTCCCTCCCCTCCCCCCACTCTTCCCACAGCTAATGCACAATTTCATTGGGTATTACATGTGTCTTTGATCAGAACCTATTTCCATGTTGTTGAATCTCTGAATTTTAAAGAGGAAGAAGTTCAGTCTTAAGATTAAAGCTACAAAGTGCTTCTTCCTCCCTAGCTGAATAAGGATAGAGACAAGTTCTCTGTTTATCTGTAAGCAAGCCTCTTAAGATAGTGAAGTAACTAAAAAAGCTCAACAAAGTCAGGCAGAGAAAATTTGGTATGTGCACTGTGTGGCAATTCTAACCATTGAGTGACTCCTGGCATCCAGAAGACCTCTTGTCTGGAGTGAAGTCAAAGTGCTCCATTCAAAGAGGCTTGGGAAAGGAGCATTGTAAAGAACATAAGTTGAAGTATAGGAAGAAAATAACTCTCTTTCCTTGGAATCCCAGGCTGAATAGGTGTATTGGTCTTGGGGTTGGGACTAAGGGAGTTGGTAACCACATGTAAGTGGTGTCTTTTCTTTCTCTAGCCCACTTTTTATTATTTAATAAATAATTATAAATTAAGATACTATCTCTGGACATTTTTAATCATAACTCCTGCCACAATATTAACTTTTTAGGATCAAGTTCTTTCTGCTGGTGTTAGCTCATTTTTCTAGCCTTATTTCTTGACTTTGAAATTTATGTTAAAATTGGGCTTTGTTCACCTGGTAGTAGGGAGTCACCACCCAAGCTTTAGTCTTTTTTGTGCTTCCGTTTTTAGAGAGAGTTCTGTAGGTCTGCAAATTTTTAGTGCTTCCAAGGTGGTATGATCCAAGAAGACATATGGTCATTGCTTTCCTGGTCTATGCTCTGGTCTTCACCCAGTAAGGGGCCTTGCTCCCCTATGTGACATGGAAATCACATTAAAAGACATATATATTAATTTAAGGTCGCCAAGGAATGCAGCTATGTAATTCCAAAATGAAAACTCAAGTCAGCAGTCAACCTTTTATGGAGTTTTTAATTACTAACAGGAGGAAGAAAGGTATTAGAGGGAGAGAGAGAGTGGGGGGGGAAGAGAAAGGGGAGAGAAGGGAATAGGGCTTAAATACCCCCTCTGCTTAACTGGGCCAAAGGACCAAGGCCTTGGATAGCTGAGGCAAAGAAAAGAGATCAGTCCCTCTCACTCATGTGACCAAAATGGAGAAACAGTCTCAGGGCCTCCACTCCAAGCACCCAGGCTCTAACAACCTCCTTTCCTCCACCCAGGAAGTCCCCAGACTCCTCAGCTGTCCTCTATATCATTTCCTGTGTCTCCCCTGTGCCAATGGTGGCTCTAGCTTAACTCAGGACTTCCCAGAGGTCTGTCCCCTTTGCACATGTCTGTTGAAGGTCATATTCTCAAATAATTAAATCTTGAGCTTTGCTGCAGCCCTTCCTAAATCCTGTTACCCTGAGTAGGGTGGAGATTGTAGTTTCCAAGACCTGATTCTGTCATTCCAAGTATCTCCATTGTTATTGATCAGGAAATAGCCAAATCCTATCCTCTAAAGAATGGTTTGAACAGGGTTGAGTAGTTTTGAAATTCACACCTATAGCCATAAGCACTAGTATTCCTCTTGGCCCTGGAACTTTGACCAGGTTACCTGCTCTCCTGTAGCTATGAGTGCTGGTGCCCCTCATTGCCTAGGAACTTTGACCTGGGCCTCTGCTCCCTTGTGACCAACCACAAGCCCTCTTGTCCACCCTGGATTTACCATCCAGAACTGTATATGGGCAATATGCTTGCCAATCATCACCTTTTCACACCCATTTCTTTCAGAAATCTACCTTTCTCTTCCTTTTAGATCCTCAAGGTCAGCAGGCTACAATGGAAAGTAATTTTCAAGGGACTGTGTTCAATTAATTACTCATCACAGTCACCTAAAAAGAGATGAAGTGCATTCCTCATCTTTAGAGTCTAATAAATTTAGTTGCCTTTCTTACAGTATGACCTTAGAGAGCTCCCCTAGCCTACAGAAATCTGCTGATAGTGGCTCAGCATTAGACTATGCCCTTAGGAGTCATTGTTCCAGTGACTCATCAGGTTTCTATTTGAACTTCTGCAAGGACAGCAGCTCCTTAATGGAGAAGGTACTCTCTACTGTTCCCTCAGGGCAGGGAGTCAAGTAGCAGTAGCAGTAATAGGATAATCCTGGAGCTTTCTTACCCACTGATGGGAATTTCTATGTCACATGTCTCTGATCTTAAAAAGAATCTGAACCTCTGTGTCACAAACCACAGAGTGAGTAGCTGGATGATGTTTGTCAACACCCAGTTGTATTGGGACAGAATCATTATGTGGCAGCCATCAGTTCCATTTGCTGCTCCTCAGCTTATATTGCACAATCCCTGAAAGCAGAAGCTTTTGTCTTTAGTTGCTAAATGTGATGTCCCAGTTTACTTTCCGTTTATTGTGCTGACAGTCTAGGTGATCCAGAACAGTAAACAACCAGGGAATGTTGGACTTGACTCTTTACTTTCCAGATTAGTCTCTTCCTGGATCCACTGAGTCAATCCCTCTAGTCTAGGCAGAAGCCTGCTCTCTAGCGGGGAGATTGGGAAGAGAAAGAAATAAATTTATATGGAATATATTATGTGCCAGTCACTGTTAAGTGCTTTACCAGTATTATCTCAGCTGATTCTCACAACAATCCTGCAAGATATATGCTATTATTATCTCCATTTTATAATTGAGGAAAATGAGGTAAATAGAGGTTAATTAACTTGCCTAATGCTATGTGCTCTATGGAGACACTTGGGCTCCTCTGAGCCACCTAGCTAACTTATGTAGACTAGATAAGACTCTTCATAAACAATTAGGAGTATTCTTGCAACCAGGAGTCACATAGTGAACCTACGTCTGATCACCTCACCTTCAGGATTTTCAGCTCTTTTTCCAACCCAAATAGAATAGGACCTACAAGCCTATCTCCTTTCATCCTTATCTTCTGACTATGCCAAATCTTAGGTTTATCATCAGCACTCTGATCGAGTTTGAGGTTGACATGAAATAAAGCACCCCAAAAGCTTTTAATATTTCGTGTTATCCTAACACAAGAAGGATATGGAAAAAAAAAAGATATAGTGGAGCTTGACTTCTCTGGATTCTGCCTCCCCATAGAAACTTCTCTGATCAGCAGAAAAAGATATGACTTTGGTGATATTTGAAAACCCACCAAGACAGATTGACCCCGACTGCATCTAGATAATACTTTTTAATGCCCTTAGGAGAGCAAGAAGTTGGGTCAAAGGAGGCAGGAATCAATCAAGTCCCAGGGACAACTTTGTTACCTTTTGATAAAAATAGATTTCTATTGAGGAAAACAGAAGAGTCTTGGTTCTACCACAGGTAGGATGTGAAAAGTATTATAAAGGTACAAATCACAAGATTTGGCAAGTGATTGTATTTGTGGGGTGAAGGAACGTGAAGACTATGAACCTGAAATATCAAAAGGATGGGAGCACCTTTGACAGAAATAGGAAATTTTGGAAGAGAGAAGGATTTAGGAGAAAAAAAGAAAATATCTAATTTAAGAGTTTACTGGAACATCCAATTTCAAGTGTTAAGCACTTGGTTATTCAGAGCTGAAAGCTTCGGTAGAATTGGACATAAAGAACTGGCAGTCATCTGCAAAACTGTTAATAGTTAAAATTGTAAAAGCTAATGAGGTTAACCAGAAAATGAGTGTTGAGGGAAAAGAAAAAGTAAGTTCTGATCCAAAACTTAGCCCTGAAATATATCCACGGTTAAGGATTATGAGGCAGATAATGTACTAGCAAAGGAAACCGAGGGACAATAAAGTTAAGTGACTTGCATAGGGTCATGAAGCTAGTAACTAAGGCAGGATTTGAATTCAGATCTTTCTGACTCTAAGTTTAACACTCAGCCCATTACTCTATACTTTTATTCTGAGTTTTTGTATAGCCTTTGAATTTTAGAAAACTGGGAGATAATCAAAATGGTTAAGTGAATAGGACCATAACAGCTCAATTTGCACATATGTATTTCCAAAAAAGATAACAAAAATAACACTAGAACAAATAAAGTTTAATAAATAAATAACAGCCAAAAAAAAAAAACAACACCCTAAGGAGAGCCTTAATGTCCTCTGTAGATTCTTATTCTAATCTGAAGATTAAGGTTACCTATCCCTTTCCCTCCCTCACGGAGACACAGCAAAATTATTCTCTAATAATACTTTCATCTCAAGAGCACATTCTAGCATATCTCTTCCATAATCCATCACTGGTTATCTCTTCATTATAACTAGCTAACCAGGTCCAATTAAATAGCTTCTCAGGGCAGTTAGGTGGCATAGTAGATAGAACACAGAGCTTGGAATCCAGAAGACTCATCTTCCTGCTGACTTAACACCTAGGTGACTCGGGGCAAGTCCCTTAACCCTATTTACCTTAGTTTAAAGGAAAAGGAAATGACAAATTAGTCAAAAATCATTGCCAAGAAAACACTGAATTGGGGTCATGAAAAGTTGAGCATGACTCAAATGACTGACAACATCATCATCAAGACCATCTTCTCACCTAATATCACTTAGCTAATTAGAATGTATAAGAAGTACAAATGTGTTTCCAAACCCTTAATTAAAGGAACCCCCCTTATTACCTTTGTTCATGAAGAGAGTAACCTCAAACTCAAGTGTTTGCTACAAAGCTTGCACCCTACCAAACTGATTTTTGAGTGAAAATGGATAAGTTACTTCTTGGCAGCTTTTAATACACTGCTGGGCTGGGTGGGCTTTACATCTGACATAGTTGCACACAAACTCAGGCATGAATTCTCATTAGCAGATTTCTAATGACTCTTCTGATCTTTTGAATCTCAGATATTGTCATGCTAGTCTGTCCTGTCTCCTTCACTGAAGGCAGAAAAGCAAAAATGTAACCGGAAAAGAAGCAGTCAGTGTTCCTGGTTTCACGTTGTCCCAAGTGAGGAAAGTGAGCTCCTAGAATCCTCTCTATCCCTGTCCAGGTTTATACCAATTATTCTCTTCTTACTTAATTGTAGCCATTCAAGAAAAGAAGACAAAGTTAAGTCACAATGGTCTTTTGTTCACTTTTGACTACAAAAGAAAAATTTAAAAATACATGACCATGTGGCAAGTGAACCAGAAGCAATCTTAGAATAAGTCTTCATTCTCTGGGAATGGGAAGTAGAAAACAGGGCCATTACATTCCATTTTATCAGGCATTTCCAAAAGCAGGCTCATCAAACATGCCTATTTCAAGGAATGAGCCCTTATTGGCCAGTCCTTTGTCATATACAGCAAGTTCTTTTTTCCAGTCTAGGTCAGCAAAAGGGGAAACACTACAGGCAATGAAAGAGATAGCCTTGACAGAAGAGTTGTATAGGGAAAGCACAGTACCAGGAAACAGTATTGGAAACCAGAAGGCTCCAGGTTTGATCATGCCTGACTTGACCTCCATGATGTACTGAAACTCTACCAGCTAAGCCCCATAGTGGAGCTCTGGGCCTATTAGCTGTGGCAAAGTTAATACTAAGAAAGAAGAGTTCATCTCATAAGCCCAGAAGCTCTGAAAATTTGCTACAAGTTGAGATGAGCCACACTTAATTTCCTTGATGACTCTTTATATCCAGAAGATAACAGGTAAACTTGAGACCTGGAGCACTTTACATATAGTAGACAAAATAAAAATGAAGAGCTAGCAACAGGACTCCAGATTATACATATTAGAAGCAATTTAGAGCCCACCATCTCACAAGTTAGCAAGAACTATAGGAGCTAGTCCTGACAAAAAACCCCAATTTAGAAAGTAAAGCTGAAAAGATGAAGAAATAGAGGGCGATGAAAATAAATAAAATGTATAAGTGCAGAGACTTCTAGGACACAAGCCTCCCAGACTTCTCTGCTGCCTTATCAATGATTTTGCTCATCTAAAGATTCCTCTTCCCTAGAGCCTACTCTTCTGATTAGTGAGAGTCTCTGGTGAGGATCACTATTTCAGAAGGTGTCCTAGCCATGTTCATGTTACCAGAAACCTTGCCTCTCTCTCACTTTTCTTTGGTTTGTTTAATAGCAAATTTCATAAGAGTAAGCATTCTAAGAGTACACTTTGGGGACTCTTATCATAGTTCCAGGGTGGAAAAGAGTGCTTGTAGTTGTTCACAGACCAGAGCACAGACCAAGAGAGAAGTGGTATAAGATACCTACTAATTATAATATCTCCTTGGTATAATCTGAAAATTTACTGACTCTCAGAACTAGCCATGAAAATGGCAGCAGAAAGGAAAAAAAAAACCTGAAGCTTGGTATAGTGCTCCCTCAATTCTGAGAGTAAAGCCCAACTTCATTGTAAAGTTACAAGTCAAGAAAAAAGCTGGGAAAATAAGCAAAGAACATCAACATCAAAAGAACAAAACCATAGAAAGTTGCTATGGTGACAAAGAAGAGCAAAATACAAACTTATAAAAAGACAACAAAGTTAAAAACAGATATATCCAAAGCCTGAAAGAAAAATATGAATTGGTCTCAGGACCAAAAAGGTATTCATGAAAGAGCTCAAAAGGGATTTTTTAAAAAATCAAAGTAGAGGAAAAACTAGGAGAAGAAATGAAAGGGATACAAGAAAATCATGAAAAGAGTCAACAGCTTGGTAAAGGTGGCACAAAAAAAAAAACTAAACAAAAAACACCTCAAAAAACAAAATATACCAAATGGTAAAAGAGGCTCAAAAATCAACTGAAGAGAAGAACTTTTAAAAAAACAGAACTGGCCAGATCAAAAGAGATTTTTTAAAAAATTCACTGAAGAAAATAACTTCTTAAAAAGTAGAATGTGCCCAATGAAAAATGAGGTAGAAGAACTCACTAAAGAAAATGATTCCATAAAAAAATTAGACCTGGGAAAGTGGAAGCTAATGACTCCATGAGGTATGAAGAAATAATAAAATAAAATCAAAAGAATGAAAAATAGAAGAAAATGTAAAATATTTTGTCAGAAAAATTACTGACCTAGAAAATAGACCCAGGATAGATATTTAAGAATTATTGGACCACGTGAAAGCCATATTTTTTTAAAAGTCTACAAAATATCATTCAAGTAATTATCAAGGAAAAGTTGCCCTGATAGTCTAGGATCAGAAAGTAAAATTGAAATAGAAAGAATCCATTGATCACCTACTGAAAGATCTCCCAAAATGAAAACTCCCAGAAATACTGTGAGAAAATTCTAGAGCTCTCAGAACAAGGAAGAAATGTTGTAAGCAGACAGAAATAAATAATTCAAATATCTTGGAGCCACAATCAAAATTACACAAGACTTAGCAACTTCAATATTAATACATTAGAGAGATTAGAATATGATATTCTGGAGGGCAAAGGAGGTAGAATTTCAACCAAGAAATATACTCTCCACAAAACTGAGAATAATTAGTCCTTCATGGAGAAAAATGGAAATTTAATGAAATAAAGGACTTTCAAACATTCCTGATGAAAAGAATAGAAGTAGAATAGAATAGAAAAGTTTACTTTCACATAAATGACTCAAGAGAAGCATATAAAGGTGAAAAGGAAAGAGAAATTATAAAAGATTCAATAAAGTTAAACTGTTTACATTTCTATAGGGGAAGATGACACTTGTAACTCCTAAGAACTTTATTATTAGAGAAGTTAGAAGGATGTGAGTTGATTATCATGGGGCAATATATTTTTAAAAATGAAGGATGAGAAAGAGGGAGCACTTGGAGAAGGGAGAAGTAGAATGGCAAATTATCTCACATTAAAAAGGCATGAAATAGTTTTTACAGTGTAGGGAAGATGAGGGAGTTATGGACAAGATTTAAACCTTACTTTCATCAGAATTGCCTCAAAGAGGGAATAACTTACAAACTGGGTTCAGAATAGAAATCTGTCTTCCCCTAGAGGGAAGTGAAGTGGGGGGAGAGCGAGAACAATAGAAGAGGGGGAGCTGAAAAATAAGAAAGTGGTCTGAAGTAAAACACTTCTAAAAAGGGAGAAAGTAAAAGGAAAAAGATAAGATAAATAGGGGGAAATAGGATGACAAGAAATACACATTAATCATAACTGTAAAAAAGTTCATAGCAAATTTCTTTGATGAAATCCTCATTTCTTAAATGCATAGAGAACTGAATTAAATTTGTAAGCATGTAAATCATTCTCCAACTGATAAATGGTCAAAATATATGGACAAGAAGTTTTCAGATAAAGAAATCAAAACTATCTATAATCATGTGAAAAAATTCACTAAATCACTAATTTAAAATGTTTAATTATATATTTAGTAGCCCACAATAACAAAAAAAATTTAAACAAACACAAAAAAGTGTGCAAAACCACAAACTCTACATTATTTTCAATTTATTTTAAGATATATAAATTACATGTGCATGCTAATATAAACAACCTCTGCTTTTGAGTTCCTTTTGATTTTGCTTTATTATTTTTTCTTGTCTTAGTAAACTATAAGCTTCCTTTTGTCAAATTTTAATACTTAATAAATTATTTTCTTCTGTGACTTTCTGGATTTCTTTTTCCATTTGGGGTGGTTATTCTTTCATAATTTTCTTGATTTTCTTCTATTATTCTTATTTTTCTAATTTTCCTTCAATCTTTCATTTGGTTTTTGTAGTCTTTTTTAAGCTCTTCCAAAAGCTCTTTTTGAGCTTGTGGCCATTTGTTGTATTTCTTTGCTGCTTTTGAAGTAGGTGTTTTTACTTAACTGTCCTCTGAGTTTGAGCCGAAGTCTTCTCTGTACCCATAATAGTTATCAATAGTTGGGTTCCTTCTCCTTTGCTTGCTCATTAAAAAAATTTTTTTTTCCAACCATTCTGGAGGGCAATTTGGAACTATGCCCAAAGGGCGACAAAAGAATATCTACCCTTTGACCCAGCCATAGCACTGCTGGGTCTGTACCCCAAAGAGATAATGGACACAAAGACTTGTACAAAAATATTCATAGCTGCGCTCTTTCTGGTGGCCCAAAACTGGAAAACGAGGGGATGCCCATCAATTGGGGAATGGCTGAACAAACTGTGGTATATGTTGGTGATGGAATACTATTGTGCTCAAAGGAATAATAAAGTGGAGAAGTTCCATGGAGACTGGAACAACCTCCAGGAAGTGATGCAGAGCGAGAGGAGCAGAACCAGGAGAACATTGTACACAGAGACTAATACACTGTGGTATAATCGAACGTAATGGACTTCTCCATTAGGGGCGGTGTAATGTCCCTGAACAACTTGCAGGGATCCAGGAGAAAAAAACACCATTCATAAGCAAAGGATAAACTATGGGAGTGGAAACACCGAGAAAAAGCAACTGCCTGAATACAGAGGTTGAGGGGACATGACAGAGGATAGACTTTAAATGAACACTCTAATGCAAATACTATCAACAAAGCAATGGGTTCAAATCAAGAAAACATCTAATGCCCAGTGGACTTACGCGTCGGCTATGGGGGGTGGGGGGGAGGAAAAGAAAATGATCTATGTCTTTAACGAATAATGCTTGGAAATGATCAAATAAAATATATTAAAAAAAAATTTTTTTTTAATTTTAGTGATCAGTCCAATACTTTAATTATTACCTTTTTGTTGTAAACCCAGAGCTCCTACTGTGTTCAGACAGGTTACCTCAGGTTTCAGGAATTTTTTGTGTGTTTGTTTTTTCTTAGATCCTATTTAGTTATTCCAGTTTTTATAGTCCATGGTCTGATGTTCTCCCAGATGCCCCACTCAAGTCCCAATATGTGGTTGACCTCAGGTGCTCCAACCAGAATCCCACAGGTTGTTCTACCACTGCAACCACAAACAGCTAGTCCAACTCTCCCTTTGGCAGCAACCAGGAACTCTTCTCTCCTGGGAGTGGCCACAGCTGGCAGGGTCCCTGTCCCTCAGCAACCACACTCCTCAGTGTATGCTCCTTCCTCACTCCTCCTCCTCAAATGCTGTAGCCTGGGATAAAGAAGATATTTAATCTGTGTTCTGTAGGCCTCCAAAGTCCTTCATTTGTTAGCAGCAAAGCTTGAGTTCCTGCCCTTAGGTCCTGTTGATAATAGACTACATGGTGTCCACTCCTTCATTACCCAGCTGTGGGCCAGCAAAGGTCTCGGGAGTCAAGGCCAAAGCAGCAAACATAATTGCTCTCAGGGTCCTCTGCTGGGATTCCAGGGGGTCATGGTATCCTCAATGATGAAAACCACTGGTCTCAGCAAACAAAGTGTGGTTGTTGGTCTTGCCCTCAGGAGCTGGCTTGTTGATTCCATGATGTTTGCTCTGTTCCTGTCCCTAGGGTCTATGTTGATAGGACTGAGGCCAGGGAAGTCAGAAACCTTCCTCCCTAGTTGTCCCTGACTGTTTAGCTTCACTCCTGATTTCTGTTTGGTTTTGCCTCTTTCAGCATTATTCTATAGAGTTATTTTTAGTTGGGGGGTTAGGGGGGTATTAGCAAGGAAGCTTCATGTCCTAGTCTTCCAACTTCTCACGATGCACTCCTCTAAATTACTATTGATTAAAGAAATGCAAACTAAAATAACTCTGAGGTACTACTTCATACATGTCAGATTGGTTAATATAACAGAAAATTAAATGACAAGTATTGGAGAGGATGTGGAAAAATTGGGACACTAATGCAATGTTGGTGGAGTTGTGAACCTATCCAATCATTCTGGAGAGCAGTGGGCCATGTTCAAAAGACTATAAACTATGCATAGCCTTTGACAGAACATTACCAGTACTAGTTTTATTTTGCAAAAGGATTAAAAAAGCAAAAGGGCCTAGCTGAACAAAAATATTTATAGCAGCTCTTTTTCTGATAGCAAAGAATTGTAAATCAAAGGGCTGCCCATCAATGGGGAATGCTGAAGAAGTTTTGGCATATGATTTTGATTGAATACTATTGAGCTACAAGAAATGATGAGCAGGAAAACCAATCAAGACTTTATGATACAAGAATTGACACAAAGTGAAGTGAGAAGGCTGAACAGTATACACAGCCTGTAGTTCTAACTACTCTGGAGGCTGAGTCTGGAGGCTCATTTGAGCCCAGATCACTAGAGCCAGGCTGCTGTGTACTATCCTGATCAGGGGTCCACACTAAGTTTGACATCAATATGATGACCCCCTGGGAAAGGGAGACTACCAGGTTGCCTTAGGAGGCCAGGTCAGAAACAGAGTAGGTCCCAGTAACAGCAGTATTATACCATGATTAACTGCAAATAACTTAGCTATTCTTTCAGCAACACAATGAACAAAGAGAATTCTGAAGGACTTATGAAAAATGTTATCCACCTCCAGAGAAAGAACTGATGGAGTCTAAATGCAAAATAATATTTTTTGTTACTTTGTTTTTCCTGGGATTCTTTTCCTTCATTTTCACATGACCAACATGAAAATTTATTCTTTTAATAACTGCACATATATATAAGCTTTATCAAATTGCTTGCCTTCTCAACGAGGGGAGGAGGGACCAAATAAAAACTCAAAACATTAAAAAATTTTAATATGTTTTTATATGTAATTGGAAAAATAAAATATTGTTTTAAAAAAGAAAATTCATCACTGAAATGACCAATAATGCCTCAAAAGGATCTGTGATGAAGCATACTACCTATCTCCTCATAGACCCAAGCTGCAGAATAAGACATACATATTATGAAGTGGTACATGGGTTGGTATATTTTACTCGACAATGATTATTTGTTACAAGACTGGTGTTTTTCATGTATTATTTGTGGTGATTTGCAGGTGGGCCAGGTGAGGAGAGTTAGTAAGAGTACTTTAAAAAAAAAAAGGATTATTGAAGTATTAAAAAGAATGCAGAAGTGAATAAAAGTTAGTTAAGAAGGAAACATAAGATTTTATAGGCTAACTTTCAAGAAACAAATTATACTAAAAAAGGATGCCCCAGTGAGAGTTCATCTGAAGGCCTGGAAAGATTAAAGAAAAGAGATGTACTATAGAAGGGAAGACCTTCAGCTAAGAAAGGAAATGTAGCCCAGCATTAGAAAAGATCTTAGGCTTGTACAGCTCAAATGTGTATGAATAGGTCAGTGATAAAATGAACTTGTTTCCCAGGAAGGTCGGTGAACTAGAGGTGACCAACAACTTTAAAGCCAAGATTCTCAGAGATTTCTGCTAAATGTCATTGCCCTAGATGAAAGTTCTGTAGCTCTCCAGTTGGAAAAAAAAAATTACTGTTGTTGGTTGTTGTCCTTTGGCCTTGGAGAGAACCAAACTGATATCACTACACCAGGGTCAATATACAGTATATTCCATTGTGGCTGATCAGATCAATATGAGCTAGGAAGGCTCTACCTAGGAAAGCACAAATAGTCCGTATGAATATTTGGGATGGAGATGTCCAAATTTATGCATCTTATGTCTCTTTTGAGCTACTATAATTCTGCTTTGCTCACAATGCCTTCTTTGATGCAAGCACATTATGCTTGCTGAATGGTTCTATGCCAGTATCTCCCATGTCTCTCAATTCATACCAAAGTTCTTCAAAGATGTGTGAATTTAAAATAAATTGTACCCCTATATTCCATTTGAAAACCCATTGATTAGTATCAGCCCCGCTCTTTGACTGGGCATACACACCATAAGATGGGAAGACACCAGAGGTCTCGTGGCTTCCTGGCTCTCAAAAGAGGTTGGCCCCAAGTCCTGAGTGATTCCTGGAATCCTGAAGACTGGGCTCTGACCCAAACTTAGGTCAAGTCTGTCCAACCAGAAAAATGCAGGAGGAGTGATGTCCTTGGTCTTGTGAGAAAGGGACAGAGCAGGTGCTTGTTCTCTTTCAGATTAGAAACTCTTGTGAAGGGAACTGGGTAGCATGGAAAACAGATTAAGTAGGAGTGGTCAGATTTTCATTCTCTTGTTGGATATTCGTAGCTCTCTCTGGAGTGTTTAATGCTTGGCACGCATTGGCTTAGCTTGGCACTCAGCTGCTTGTGGGCAGTGTAACATGTATAATTAATGTGTATAATTAGGATGCCCAGGTGATCATGTGAGCTTTCCTTCTAACTTTTACTAATTATAAATTAATATACGGTCTCCAGAGAATTTTAATCATAGCAGAGAGATAGTGAAAGTATCCTCCAGAACCCATGTAAGCATGCTGTCATGAACTTGTGTACAGTTCTAATTAACTTCTCTGGGCAAGCAACTTTTACCATGATCTTCCATAAGCCCTCATGACTGACAGTATCAAAGATTTTAGTCAGATCAGTGAATACTGTGTACAGACCATTGTTCTTCTCCTGTCCTTCCTCTTGGAATTGTTGGGCAGCAAACATCATAATCATTCCTTGGCCATACTGGCTCTCAGGTAGATGACCATCTTTCAGGTGAATAATCAGCCTATTAAGGAGGACTCTGGCAAGAATCTTGCCAACAATATATGAGAAAACCCACCCGCCCCCCATGATTGTCTCAGGACAACCTATTTCCTTTTCCTTTCTAAAGATGGACAGTGGAGGCACCCTTGATTTCTAGGGAATAAGCTTTTCTTGCCATAATATCCAGAAGATTCAGTCAGCTTTTAGATGAGCAGTGTACCCCCTGCCTTCTAAATCTCTTCTGGAATAGAATCAGGGCTATGCCCTTTGCCACATAAGAGGAACCTAATGACATTCAGAACCTCTTCTCTAGTTGTAAGTTTGATTAGAGAGATATTGAATTCAACCTGAGGTAAATAGTCCATGACTTCAGCATTGAATGATGACAATCTATTGAGAACACTATGGAAGTTTTTAGCCCACTTCTCTGGGATCATGTCCTTAATCAATGTGGTTGCATCACCACTGAGTAGATAAGATGTACCGTAAGTCTTTGGTCTATAAATAGCCTTCAGGACATCATAGAAGGCTCATGTCTACCCAAACACGAGAAGACTTCCCCAATAGAATAGGCAGATGGGAACAATTTATTCCAACCTCCATAAAGATGGCTGAAGCAGGTGCTGTGGAACACTTATAGCCTGATCAGACATCAAAGAGCCAGTCATCCACTGCATCTTGAGCCATTGCCAATTGTCTTCGCTTTTGTTTTGCCACTGGACTTCAAAGACTGTGGAAGAGTTAGTGAGGCTGATGACTTTGTGCAGCTTCGCCTCATTTAAATCCAGTTTGAGATTGAGTCAAAAAAGCATCAATCATACTATTTGACATTTACTCTTTCTTTATTTTGTTATCAAAACTATTTAATTATTTTATTGTTTTACCTTAAAAGAGTGAAATCCTGTAGTGACAAGCAAATGACAAAGCAGCAGATGTGGATATACGAAGAGCTGTACTCATAATCCTGCATGGAGGTGACCTAGGTACCAGACCAAAGTGGAAGTGAGATTTGGTAGCTTCTTGGGTGTCTGAGCAGCCTTTATTAAGGACCATACAGCTTACCTCTTGGCATGAGGAAAGAACTAGGAAAGGTGCCCAAAACATCGTCTGCTTCACTTAAATAACCATGGCCTACTTACCACAGCTGGCAGGGATCCTACCCTGCCTCTGAACACAGAAAATGCATACAGGCTCCAAGTACCAATGTCATGGTATGGGCAGTTGGAGATATAAGGATGAAAGTCAGCAGAGAGGTTGGAGCTGAATAAATAGAACTGAAAATCATTTGCTTAGTAATAATAGTTAAATAAAAGATGATAATTAAATCTATGGGAGTTGATGAAATCACTAAATGAAATAGAATAAAGGGAGAAGAGAGCCCAGAACAAAATATTGTGCTAGTTGGTGAGACCTGTCTAAAGATCCAGCAAAGAAAATTGAGAAGGAATACCCAGAAAAGTAAGAAGAGGACCAAGAAATATCCCAGAGAAGATCACAGTAGACAGTGTCAAAGACTACAGAAAAGTCAAGAAGGATGAAAATTGAGGAAAGATCTTTAGTTTTGCCAATTACAGTTTGCTTTAGAGAAGTTTCAGATGAATGATGAGAGCTAAGAAGAAAGTGAGAAAAAATGTTGAGGCACCTTTTGTAAATGGTCTTCTCAAGAAGTTTAGCCACAAAAAGGGAAAAGGAATTACAGGGCAATAACAATTAGATAGATGATAGATAGATAGATAGATAGATAGATAGATAGATAGATAGATAGATAGATAGATAGATAGATAGATAGATAAAGGGAGGCATGCTATGGCTGATGAACCAGCAAAGAAGACAGAGATATGATCAGAGAGATAAAAAAGAAAAAAGGTACCAAAAAAGTGTCAGAAAAATGTAGAGAATAAAGTAATTCTTCAGAAGCAAACTAATAGGTTCAAATGTTACAGAGGGGTCAAAAAGGATGAGGACTGAAAAAGCACCACTAGATATGACAAGTAAGAGGTCATTAATAACCTTGAAAAATGTAGGGAGCGGGGTTCAGATCTCATGAAGTAGACTCTGTTCCTTATTCAACCGTGTTTGGATTGAATATATTAAAGGTCCTTGGAGCCCCTTACATTTGATCTTTCAACCTCTGGGACCAGCTATTCGAGCAATTTTTCCTGCTTCCCTCTAGAAGCAGCCATGCTACCAGCCCTCTGCCTCCTATTCCATGAGCTCCCCCTCACATATCTACCAATAGTTCTTGGCTGAGGCCACTATCAATGGCCTATACAACCTGTGGACCTTCTACTTGTCCCTCAGTTTCTATTTTGACCTAGATGATATTGCCCTTCCTGGAGTATCACACTTTTTCTGTGAGCTAGAAAAGGAAAAGCAAGAGGTCACCGAGTGCCTTCAGAATTTCTAGAACCAGTGTGGGGCCATGTTCTCATAGTCTGGATACCCTAACCCTATTGGAGTTGTATGCCCTAGTCTCCAGCCAAGGGAAAACATGACTCTGTGACTTTCTGAAGAGGCATTACCAATTGAGCTCCTAGGCTAGGCTGGTTCAGAACCAGTTAGAGAAACTCTGCCTGAAACACACCTAGAAGCTAGCCCTACCTGCCCAACCTGACCTGGGCTTTTCCTGATGCTCTGGCCCCAGCCCCAAATACTGAGACTAAGTGCCAACAATAAAGCTTTCTTGCAACCCTTTTCTCCCCACCCAATCCAGTTTCTGTTTAGTAAGATTTTGAGGACAAGGAAGAGTCTGAGAAAATGAAAAAGTGGAAAAAATATATTTCCCAGAAATAGGGAAATTCAGAAGGGAAGTAGGATTCAGGGGTAAAAATAATATAATCACAACCCTACCAGGCCAACTAATCCTATGCTATTCACTCTTTCTCCATAAAAAAAATTACTGAGTGAAACATCAATAGATCAAAGGACTTGAAAAAATATTTAAGATGTTTAATTAAGCCAGGGGTCCCCAAGCTTTTTACACAGGGGGCCAGTTCACTGTCCCTCAGATCATTGGAGGGCCAGACTATAAAAAAAAAACTATGCACAAATCTGTATACAGCTGTCTAGGATAGCAGAGGCTACAGCGCTGGCTGGGATGGACCCCGTCACACCTTGCACAGGCCCATCACTGCCACCACTATACTGGGCAGCAGTACACACAGTGTGGAATCCCCTCCCCCAGATGGCCACTCACCATGCTGACGTCTTCCATTGTGCAGCCCCAGAATCCTTTGAGTGGCGCCTGGTTCTCATTGTTACCCTCAGAACAAGGTGCCACTCAAAGAATTATGTCACTGGAAATAGTATTGTATGTGAGCAACACTGCGCTTTGCAGAGCCGCCACATCCAGTGCTCCTCTCACTGACCACCAATGAAAGAGGTGCCCGTTCTGGAAGTGCGGTGGAGGCCAGATAAATGGGGGGGAGGGGAACAGTCTTTATGTCTGAAGGTATCTAGGGTTGAATGGGCTCATCATGTCTCAGGTTGTGTCATGTGGGCCGTGTCCTGCCATGTGTGTTGTCCATTCCCTTCCTGGCATGCGTGTCAGAATCAACACGTGTCAGAATAGACGCGTGTCAGGAATGACATGTGTGTCGGAATCAACATGCATGCCAAAAGGGTAAGGAGAGAGGCACATGCTGTACAAAAATATTTCTAGCATTTCTTATTATGGTAGCAAAGAATCTGGAAACTAAAGGGATGCCAATCAGGGAAATGGCTGAATAAGTTGTGGTACATGATTGTAATAGAATACTATTATGCCATAAGAAATGCCAAATAAGATGATCTGAAAAAATCCTGGAAAGACTTATATGAAGTCATGCAAAGTGAAGTGAGCAAAACCAGGAGAACACTGTACACAGTAACAATAATATATGATGTGAATGACTTAACTATTATCAACAGGGCAAGTTTCCAGGACAACTCCAAGGGACTTATGACAAAAAAAATAAAATAAAATAAAATAAAACACCATAGAAAGAATAGATTGAGTTTTATTTCCTCCATGAATTTTTTTCTTGTGGAAGCAATATGTCTCTTATTTCACAACATGATGAATAGGGAAATATATATTTTAAGATAATATATGTACAACCTATTATCATATTACTTGTCTTCTTGGGAAAGGGGGAAAGAACATAGATTGCAAAACATAAAAAAAATTAATATTTAAAATTATATTGACATATAATCTGGGAAAAATCTTATATTAAAAAACAAAAGCATATAAATAGCAATTGCATATAGTCTAAAATGTAATATTAGAATTAATGACATTTTTATTATTTTGTCTCAACCTAACTATGCCCTGATTGTTGTTTTTCCTTTTGTGTTTTTCATTAAAAATAATTTTAAAGTTCTTAATGTATTGTATGAATATTATTTACATTTTAAGCACCTGAGAATTTTAATATAATATTATTGGCTAACCAAGGTGGTGCAGTACATATAGTGCTGGGCCCGGTCAGGAAATCTCATCTTACTGAGTTCAAACATGTCCTCAGACATTTACTAGCTGTGTGTGACCCTGGGCAAGTGGCCTTACCCTGTTTTCCTTAGTTTCCTCATCTGTAAAATTATCTAGAAAAGGAAATGGCAAGCCACTCTATCATCTTGGCCAAGAAAAGCCCAAATACAGTTACAGAGAGTTGGATGCAACTGAAACAACCGAATAATGAAAAATTTCTAGATCTAAAGAAGGCTTAAGAATGAAAACATGAGTTTTTAGAGTTCTGTTAACTTCACCAGAGAATCTAAATGCATATTTCATATTAAGTTCAAATGTGCAGTTGCTGAGGTGAGAGGGGAAGTAGTAAAATAAAGATTTCCAAGTGAAAACAGACATAGATGGCAAAAGGAGACATGGACAAAGGATTTTAAAGCTTCACTGAATTGGAGTAAATAAATGTGCAAACATCAGAGTCCTTTCAAATGCCTTTTTATGATGATATTTGCTTTGTCTGGGAATGTTAAGTGATATGTGTCTGACAATGTTCAGAGCTAACTCGTTACAATTATATAGACAAGAGGAGATCAAATCCATGAATCAAAATTTACTGCTATTTTTGGTTGAAATCCAAACTTTAATGTGATTCTAAAGTATTCAATTTCCAGTGAAGAATTTGTCTGTGATAATATTAAAAGGGAAATAAAAAGGAAAGAAAAGATCCCATCCACCCCAAATTAACCATGTATTATGAGACCATTCTTTGCATGCTGTGCATATACACTATAATTTCATCAGTTCTCTTTTAGAGTACTTCTATTTCTTAACAATATGTCAGGTATTCAAAATAAAATTAAAATATATTTTGTCTTTTATCATCACCTTAAATTCTAAAGTCTCACAATTATGAGCATGACTACCCAACTACGGTGACTATAAATAATGAACAGTATTAAAAAACAGTGGTCTACAACTTTTTACTATTTACTGAATTGTGAGGGTCAATAGGATTTTAAGCAATTATCTATTCTAGTGCCTTTCCTCAAAACCCAATAATAGATTGTCCCACAAAAATTGATTTTCACCAATAAATGTCTATTATATGCCTATTATAAGCTCAAACAAATGGAGTGGGAAAACCTTTGATAGTCCATGCCTTCTAATAGGCCACTGTGAAAAACATATACAATTATTTTCCTACAAAATCATATGATTCAATAGGAGTAGGCAATGAGATGATCTTCTCAAGAGAACGTCAGTGTCTCAAAAGTCTAGCACAATTTTAAGCTATTAGGATTTGAAGCTCTAATAGTTTTTAAGCTTTTAAATAGATTAAACTCTACTAGCTTGAAACTTTTAGGACACCATGACATCCTGTATATTTGGGAGAAAGAAGTTGGTACATTGAGCAACATTTTTTTAATATTGCTTTGAGCTGTCCAAGGTCCCATAGCTAGGAAGTGAAAGAATCAGGATTCAAATCCAAGTCTTCTGACTTTGGGTCTCATATTTGTTCCACTACATTATGCCTCCATCAAAGAGTTGTCATTAAGATTGCACTGTACCTAGTACATATATAAGTAACATTTGTATGCTGTTTTAAGATTTTAAAAACATTTTATAAATATTATCTCATTTTGTCTTCACAACAACCCTGGAAAGAAGGTGATATCATTCCCCCCATTTTACAGATGAGGAAATTAAGACAAACAGAAAATGACTTGCCTAAGGTGACATAGCTAGTGAGCATCTGAGGTTAGATTTAAACTGAGGTCTTGCCAGCTCTAAGTCTGGTGCTCTATCCATTGTACCACCTATATGTTACCTACTTACTAATTGAAAATATTTTGATTTGTGTAAAAGAGAATTCCAAAATATGATTGGGAACTAAAATCTATTTCATGACTCATAAAATATAATCTTCAGAGTTTTTATGTGGACCTGTGATTTCAAATGTGGAGAATGCAAAAACTTCAAATTCCTTTGACACCTAGAGTCATAAAGAGTTATCTGCAGCATCAAGAATATTATGTGACTCATGGGCACATAACTATGAATCAGAAGCAGGTTTTGAAGCCTAGCATGTCACACTGACTCTCAATCTTCAAAATAAAGACAAATGGGCAATAGATTCTTCACTTAAAAGTGATCATGACTTGAGTTTTGGTCAAAACTAAAACAAGAAGGTGAAAATATGCTTCTTGGATATATTTTCTTTATCTAAACTTGGACAAATTACAAATGATTAATTTGAAATTATGCTTATGAAGTAACTAAAAGTGGCATTTCTGTTTAATAAAATTCTCTTTTTCCTTAACTACAAGAGTGGATTTAGCCTAATGGGTTAAAAATACAAGTACCCCGTATTTGCTGAGAGACCATCTGGAATCACTTTATCCTAGAATTGTTGCATAATGAAGTTCTAACATAGCCAACCATAGTTCACCCCCCACTGAAATATGGGTATGTGTCCTGGACATAACCTTACTACGGGTAGCAAGTTCAAAGTCCAGAACAGCTTGTTCAAGGATCATGTTGGCAGGAATGTGCTTTGTCTTGGAAACCTGTAGCCTAAAATATGTTCATCATTAGAAGAAGGACATCTTGTAGATGGCCGAAGAATGAATGAATGAATGAATGAATGAATGAGCATTTATTAAGTATAAGCTGTGTGTCAGATACTGTGGTAAGCATCAGTATACAAATACAAAAGCAAAGATAGTCCCTACCCTCCAGGAGCTTACATTCTAATGGGGTTGGGGGAGGGGGTGCAATACATAAAGGTGCCAAATCAAGGGAAATCATAAACAACTCCAATAATTAGAACCAAATTTGCCAAATCAAAAAAAAAAATGTGCTATATACCCAAATTCATTTTTTCCTTCCCTCTCATTAAAGAACTTTAGAAATAAATATATAGTTCATAGTTTGAAAGCAATTTTTAAGCCCATGACATGTTTTTTAAAGGTTTCTTTTCAGCATACTGCTTTGAGTTCTAACATCTACTTAGGTTTTGTACATTTGACATAGTAAATGTATACTTATAATGTGGAGGAGTTGTTGCTTGAAAACATGTTTCATTTCTTGACCTATTTCTATGATTTGTATTTGATTGCAATGACATCTAATACATAGATTTTCCACTTTTGAAAGGATTATGTTCTTAAAGGCAATGTGGAACTTGGTTACTTGAAACTAATAATGGCATATCCCACTGAAACACTGTTTTAAATTGTAATTAATTTCCTGTGCTAGCCCACAAATACAGCTAGAAGCTAATGTTTACACAAGATCTGTATACTAGAAACAAAGTACCACATAGTGAAAGGAGAAACAAGAAGGAAGAAAAAATCTGAGGTAAAGGAAGTTAGGGTGACTCAAAGCAATAAAGAGTTTGGGTAGATTTTTTGATGGGGGGAGAGTCACCCTCTTCCACCTCTCTCAAAAACAGTATGACAGAGTTGATAGAAAGCCAAAATTTCACTTAGGGGCCAGGAAGCCTTAGGTCTAAATCCTGCCTCTGACACATACTGGCTGTGTATTCTGTTACTAGTCACAATGTGTCTCCATGTTCTAGTAAACTCTCTAAGACTTTAATTTGCAGAGAAGGTCAGTCAGTCAATAAGCAATTATCAAATGCTTTACTCTATACTAGGAACTATGCTAAGTGCCAAAGATAAAAGAAAGGCAAAACAAAACAAAACAAACAAACAAAAAAAAAACCCTGCTTCTCTCAAGTAGCTCACAGACTAAAGGGAGAGACAACATGCAAGTGAGTAAGTACAAAGAAGATAGATTGTGGGTAATCTTGGAGGGAAGGTGCTAAAATGAAGAAGGAGGAGGGAAAGGTTTTGTTTGTTTTTTTTCAGAAGGTAGGACTTTAGTTGAGATTTAAAAGGAAGCCAGCGCCAGAGATAAGGAGGGAGAGTACTCTAGGCTTGGTGAAAACCTGTAAAGCCAATGAAAATGCATGGAGTCTGAAGATAGTGTCTTGTGGGAGGAAGAGTGAAGAGTCCAATGTCACTAGGTTGAAGAGTATGTGGTGGGGAGGGGAGGAGTTATAAAATGCAGGAAATTATAGGACTAGGGGCAGAGCCCCGATAATAAGCAGAAAGTCTGAGCTCTCCCGAATTCCCCTCAAAACAACTTTAAAATAACTCCTCAAAATGAATTCTGAGACTTCAGAATCATCAAAAGGACAGACTAAAACAACATTCCACCAAAGACAACTTAGAAGAATGGTAGGAACTTAGAAGACGATAGGAAAGATCTGCCTGACTAGAGTAAGAATAGAACTTAGAGAATAGAATTAGTCCAGAGCAGGCAAAATAATAGAATTTTAGAAAAATTAGATTTGCTAGACCTCTGAAGAAAACTTAATGAAAAAGAGAATACATCTTGCTCTCAATGGTACTTGGTGCCTAAATTAACCATGTATTAGGACATTAAAAATTTCACAACCAAATGCAGAAAAAAACAGAAACATAAATACATCCCTTTCAGAGCATAATGCAATAACGTATTCCAGAAAGAGCTGTAGAAACATAGGTTAAAAATTAATTGGAAACCAAATAATCTAATCCTAAAGAATGAGTGAGTCAAAGGACAAATCAGAGAAACAAATAATAATTTCATCAAAGAGAATAACAAGGAGAAAGCATACCAAAATTCTAGGGGATGCAAACAATTCAGTATTTATAGGATAATGTATATCTCTAAACACATCAATACTGTGAGCTACTTGAGAGGGGAAAACTAGATCAATGAACTGGACATGCAACTAAAAAAACAGGAAAAAAAATCAAAAGCAAGATTAATGAAATTAAAAGTAAGAAAATAATTTAATTCAAAAAACTAGGAACTACTTTTATGGAAAAAAATAAAATAAACCATTAAATTACTTTGATTTTTTAAAAGAAAATTAAATGACCAGTATCAAAAACAAAAAGGGCAAATTCACCATCAATGAAATAAAAATTAAATCAATTATTAGGAGCTACTTTGCCCAATTATATGACAATAAATTTAACAATCTAAGCAAAATTGATGAATATTTACAAAAATATAAACTGCCTAGCTTGACAGAAAAGTTTCAAAATAGAATGCTTATATAATCCCATTTTAGAAAAAGAAATAAACTGAATCATCAATGAGCTCCCCAAGAAAAAAAAATCTCCAAGACCAGAAGGAATTGCAAGTGAATTTTAACAAACATTTAAAGGAAATAAATTCCCATACTATATAAACTATTTGGGGAAATAGGGAAATAAAGAGTCTTGCCAAATTCCTTTTACAACACAAATACCTAAACCAGAAAGAGTGAAAACAAAAAATGAAAACTATAGACCAGTTACTCTAATGAATATTGACATAATTTTTAAAGAAAATACCAGCAAAGAGATTATAGCAACATATCACAAAAATCATACACTATGAGCAGGTGGGGTTTATACCAAGAATGCAGGGCTGGTTCAATATTTGGAAAACTAGCAGCCTAATTTACCATATCAATATCAAAAACAACAAAATATGATTATCCAATAGATGTAGAAGAAAAGCTTTTAAATTCAATTTTTTTCAATTATATGTAGGAATAATTTTTGACAATTGTTGTCTGAAATTTTGCGATTCAGATTCTTTCCCTGTTACAGTAGTCTGATGTAGAATATATCAGCTCTTTCATTCAATACATATTTCGATATTCCCCTTAATGTGATTTATTATATATGTATATATACACACACATATATATATACAACTAAAAAAACCTCATAAATGAAATAAGGTGAAAGAATATTGTACTTCGATCTGCAATCAGATTCCAACAGTTCCTTCTTTGGCTGTAGAGAGCATTTTGATTTTTTTTATTACCATGAGACCCTTAGGGTTATATTGGAACCTTGTTTTACTGATAATAGTTTAGAACTTCACAGTTGAACATACAATATTTCTCTTATTATATATACCATTCTCTTAGTTCTGTTTACTTCACTTTTCAACAATTTATATAAGACTTTCCAGGTTTTTTTGAACCCCTACTGCTTATCATTTCTTATAGCACAATAGTTTTCCATTGCAATCATATATCACAGCTTATTCAGCAATTCCCCAACTGATAGACTGCCCCTCAGTTTCCAATTTTTTACCATTACAAAAAGAGTTCCTACAGATGTTTAAGAGAATGCATACCCTTTTATCCAGCAATATCACTACTAGGTTTGTACCCCAAAGAGATAATAAGGAAAAATACTTGCACAAAAATATTCATAGTTGCATTCTGGTGGCAAAAAGCTGGAAAATGAGGGGGTTTCCCTCCATTGGAGAATAGCTGAACAAATCGTGGTATATAATGGTGATATAGACCCATTTATTCCTATACTTTCTAGTGTTTTCAATAGGAATGAGTGTTGTATTTTGTCAAAGGCTTTTTCTGCATCTATTGAGATAATCATGTGATTTCTATTGGTTTGGTTATTGATATGGTTGATTAGGTGGATGGTTTTCCTAATATTAAACTATCCTTGCATTCCTGGCATAAATCCCACCTGATCATAGTGAATAATCCTTGTGATCCCTTGCTAGAGTCTTTCTGCTAGTATTCTATTTAAGATTTTTGCATCTATGTTCATTAAGGAGATTGTTCTGTACTTTTCTTCTTCTATTTATGGTCTTCCTGGCATTGGAATCAGTACCATATTTGTGTCATAAAAGGAATTTGCTAAAACAAGATCCTTCTTTGTTTATGTTGTTAATGGTTTGTGTAGTATTGGGCTTAGTTGTTCTTTAAATGTTTGATAGAATTTACTTAGGAATCCATCTAGCACTGGTGATTTTTTCTTAGGGAGAGGAGTTCTTTGATGGCTTGTTCAATTTCTTCTTTCTGATATGGTATTATTTAAGTATTCTATTTCCTCTTCTGTTTAATCTAGGTACTTTATTTTTTTATAAATATTAATCCATATCCCCTAGATTGCCATATTTATTGCCATATAATTGAGCAAAATAGTTCTTAATAATTACCTTAATTTCCTCTTCATTGGGGATGAGTTCTCCCTTTTCATCTTTGATATTGTTTTTCTTCTTTCCTTTTTTATTAGATTAACCATTACTTTATCCATTTTATTTGTTTTCTCAAAGTACCAGCTCCTAGATTTATTTATTAATTCAATAGTTATTTTACTTTTAATTTTATTAGCTTCTGCTTTGATTTTCAGGATTTCAAATTTGGTTTTTATCTGGGGATTTTTAATTTGTTCTCTTTCTAAAATTTTTATTTGCATGCCCAATTTATTGATCTCTTCCCTCTCTGATTTGTTGATATATTCATTCAGGGATATAAATTTTCCACTGAGTACTGGTCGGCTATATCCCATAGATTTTGATAAGATGTCTCCTCATTGAAATTATTAATTGTTTCTATGATTTGTTCTTTAACCAACCAGTTTTGGAGAATCATATTATTTAATTTCCAATTAATTTTTGATTTGCCTCTCTCTGTACCCTTACTAATTATAAGTTTTATTGCTTTTTATGATCTGAGTTGTATTTATCATTTCTGCTTTTTTGCATTTGTTTGTAATGTTTTTATGTCCTAGTACATGGTCAATCTTTGTGAATGTACTATGTGCTGTTGAAAAGAAGGTATACTCCTTTTTGTTCCTATTTATTTTTCTCCATATATCTATTAACTCTAATTTTTTCTGTTATTTCATCCACCTCTCTTACCTCTTTCTTATTTATTTTTTGTTTTGATTTATCTAGATCTGATAGAGGAAGGTTCAGGTCCCCTTTCCTCCTTAAGCTGCAAGAGTTTCTCCTTTAAAAATCTGAATTCTATACCATTTGGTGCATACATGTTGAGTACTTCTATTTCTTCATTGTCTATACTGCCTTTCATCAGCATGTAATTGCCCTCCCTATCTCTTTTAATCAGATCTATTTTTACTTTGACTTTGTCCAATATCATGATTGCAACTTCTGCCTTCTTTTTTCTCAGTTGAAGCCCAATAAATTTTGCTCTAGCCTCTTATCTTTACCCTATGTGTGTCTACCTGCTTTGGGTGTGTTTCTTGTAGGCAACATATGGTGGATTTTGGTTTATAATCCACTCTGCTATCTGCTTCCATTTTATGGGCAAATTCATCCCATTCATATTTTAGAGTTATGATTGCCACCTGTGTATTCCCCATCATTTTGATTTCCTCCCCTAGTCTTGCCCTTTCTTCTGTGTAATTAGGATTTGCTCCCCAAAACTCTCTTTCCCAGCTTCCCAGCTTCATTCTCACATTATGTCCTTATGTTTTGGAGATAGAGTTGTGAGTGTAGCTCCACATTTTCTCTCTTCTCCCAGGAAACATGGTTATGGGGATTGGGTGAGTGTCAGGCAGGAGAATTTTTCTCATGTGACTTTACTCAGGCTTTTACTTTTGTTCTTGTATTTCTTCTACTTCAAGTGATTACTAATAAATCTTATAAAATATAATACTTGGAGGTATTGGATAATCACTTAAATTTTATACTTCTTTCACTGTTTCCTTCTATACCAGTGTTATGCTTTTAATCAGTCCCCCTATTCTCCACCCTTATTTTACTTTCCTTCCCAACCCCTCCCTTCTTATTCCCCTCTTATTTTTCTTTAAGGTATATTAAATTCCTTCCCCCTCCTTTCCCCTCCCTTTTGACACTCCCCATCCCTCTACCCTCTTTGGTTTTCCTCTCTAAACTTCCCTGTAGGATAAGATAGAATTCTGTACCCCAGTGGATCTAGCTGCTTTTTCCTTCTCAGAATTGATTCCACTGAAAGTAAGGTTTAAGTATTACCTATTACCACTCTCTTCTTCTTCTTATGATAGAATTCTTCCCCTCTCCCTCTCATGCACCTCTTTAGGTGGTATAAATTATCCTATTTTTCTTCTTCCTTCAAGTTTCTCTTAGTGTCATCTTCTATTCCCACCTTCCCCCCTTTTTTTAACATATCATCTTAACCAACTTAATACCACAACCTCTACCTTTGAATAATTTTTATATCTACTATGATAGTGAAAACAGTTTTTGAGACTTAGAAATATCATTTTTCCATATGGAAATATAAACAATTTCACCTTACTGAAACCCTTAAAAAAAAGGAAAATTTCCCCATCTTTCTTGTTTACCTTTTCAAGTTTCTCTTGAATTTTGGATTTGGACATCACCTTTTCCATTTAGTTCTGGTCATTTCTTTAGGAATACTTGGAAATCCTCTATTTTGTTAAATGTTCATACTTTCCCCTGGAAGTATATAGTCAGTTTTGATGGGTAGGTGATTCTTGGTTGTAGATCCAATTCTCTTGCCTTTCTGTATATCATATTCCAAGCCTTGCGGTCCTCTAGTGTGGAGGTTGCCAGATCCTGTGTAATCCTGATTGGTGTTCCTTGATATCTGAATTGTCTCTTTCTGGCTTCTTGCAATATTTTCTCCTTAACTTGGAAACTCTTTAATTTGGCAATTACATTCCTGGGGGTTGTCTTTTGAGGATTTAATATAGAGGGTGATCTATGGACTCTTTCAATGTCTATTTTGTCCTTTTGTTCAAGAATGCCAGGGCAGTTTTTTCTTGGATAATATCTTGTAGTATGATGTCAAGGCCTCTATTCTTTTACAGTTTTATGGTAGACCAATGATCTTCAAATTGTCTCTCCTAGATCTGTTCTCCATGCCCATCATCTTCTCAATGAGCTATTTCATGTTTCCTCCTATTCTGTTATTCTTTTGAATTAGCTTTATTAATTCTTGCTGTCTTGTGAGATCATTATCTTTTACTTGCCCAATTAGAGTCTTTAAAGACTGGTTTTTAGCAATGATCTTTTGATTTTCCTTCTCAGTTTGTTCTGTCCTGCTTTTCATGGCTTCCAGCAGGACAATTCTGGTCTCCAATTTCCTTTTCACTTCGTGTGATTTCTGAGCTTCTTTCTTCTTTTTCCAAGTGGAAGATTCTTTCTTTGAAACAGTTATTTTTACTTGCTTTTCTATTTCCCACTTTTCTTGCCAAGTTTCCTCTATCTTTCTTACTTGTTTTTTTTTTAATTCCTTTTTGAGTTTCTCAGGAGCTTGTGACAAATTTCCATTTTTTGGGAAAGTTTGGATGTATTTGCTTGTTTGTTGAACTCTGCTGTCATTTCTATACTCTGCTCTTTTTCTCCATAGAAGTTATCCAGTGTCATAGGCTTTTTCCTTTTTTTTTTTTTGGTAGTTGTAGATTATAGTTCTTAGATGTTTGGTGGCCATTGCTGTGCTAGTTTTTTCTTCCCTTCCCAGTCATAAGTCTGAGTGAGGAGGGAAGGCAGCTCTCTGTGTATTGAGCTACAAAGCGATTTTTTCCATGTGGTTATTTTTCCAGTCTTTGTCACATCTGCTGTGGGCAGTCCCTCTCTGCCCTCTCTCTCTGCCCAAGCTCCACATTCCTCAGCCTCAGGTCCCAAGTATCACTGCCCTCAGCAGTAAGTCTGTGGTGCCCTCAGCCAGCCCCTGAGAACCTAGAAATTGCTCTAGCACTCGCTCTGACTCTGATATGGTAGGTGGTATGGGGGAGGGGTGATCAGCTCATACTTTTGTAGGTATAATTTTACCCCCTTATAGTGTAGAAATGCCCAAACCCTACATACCTTCAATGCTGTGCCATATGGTAGAGCCCCTTCACTCATCTGAGTTTTTTTGTCCTTTTGAAGTGCTTTATATTGATTGGTTGCTTCTATTCTGAGGCCATCTTACTCTGGAAGTGTTCACAAAAAAAAATCTTAAAAATTTGGAGAAACATTCATTGTTCATGAACATAAAAGTGAAAATACTGAAAATACTACTAAAATTAATGTACTTATTCAGTTGCATATCAAACTGTCAAAGAATTATTTTACAAAACCAGGAAAAATAATTTAAAAATTTATCTAGAAGAACAGAAAGTCAAAAATATCAAAGGGAATCAATTTTTTAAGCAAAGTTAAGGATCCTAGGAATACCAGATCTCAAATTATATTAAATGCAATAATAATTAAAATTAAAATAATTTAAAATAATTAAAATAATTAAAATGATTTAGTATAAGAAAAAAGTGGCTAATCAATGGAATTTATTATGTGTACAGTAAACTAGTGTTTGATAAACTGAAGATTCCTGTTGTTGAGGCAAGAATTCACTATTTGACAAAAACTGCTGGGAAAAATGGAAAGTATTCTGATAGAAACTAAACATAGATCAACATCTCACAGAAGATACAAAGATAAGCTCAAAATAGGTATGTTTTAGACATAAAGAATGATATCATAAGCAAGTAAGGAGAGCATGGAAGAAATTATGTATAAGATTTATAGATGGGGATAAGTTCATGACTAAACAAGAGACAGAGAGGTTCACAGGAGGTAAAATGGATAATTTTTATTGCATGAAATTAAAATGTTTCCATAAACTAAATGAATGCAAATGAAGTGAGAATAAAAGCAGGAAAAGGGGAACTTTTACAAGTCTCTCTGGTACATTTTCTCAAATACATAGAGAACTAAGCCAAGACTATAAAATAGTAAGAGTCATTTCCCAAATGATACATAGTCAAAAGACATAAACAGGCAGTTTTCAAAAGAAGAAATCAAAACTCTCAATAGTTAAGTGACAAATGCTCTAAATTACTACTGATGAGATAAATGCACATTAAAACAACTTTGAGGTACTACTTCATTTTTCATTCAGCATATTGGCTAAGATGAGAAAAAAGGAAAATGACAAATTATGGAGAATAGGCAGACTAATGCACTATTTGGGGCAGGTAAGTGGTATAGTAGATAAAGCACCATGACTACCTCAGACATTAGCTGTGTGAGTCTTGGCAAGTAACTTAACCTCATTAACGTCAATTTCTTCATCTATAAGATGAGCTAAAGAAGGAAATGGCAAATCATTCCAGTATCTTTGCCATGAAAATTCCAAATGGGGTCACAAAGAATTAGACATGACTGAAATGAGTGAATACCAGCAAAAGAATGCACTATTGTTGGAGCTATGAACTAGTCCAACAATTCTGAAGAATAATTTGAAAGTATGCCCCAAAGCTTATAAAACTGTGCATATCTTTTGACCCAGAAATACTGGCACTAGAACTAAACATCAAGGAGATCAAAGAAAAAGGAAAAAATACATATTTGTACAAAATATTTATAGCAATTCTTTTTGTGGTAGCAAAAAATTGGAAACTGAGAGAATGTCCATCAGTTGGGGAACGGCTGAACAAGTTGTGGCATATGGATATGATAGAATATTGTTGTGCTATAATAAATGATAAAGGGGATGATTTCAGAAAAACCTTGGGAAACTGATGCAAAGTGAAGTGAGCAGAATCAGAAAAGCAATATGCACAGTAACAGCAGTAAGGTAAATATAATTGTGAAAGACTGATTAATACAGTGATTTAAGAGAATTCCAAAAGGATCATGATGAATCTGATTTCCATCTCCAAATAAAGAACTACTGCACTCTACACAAATTGAGACATTTTTTCTTTTTTTCTTTTTAAAAAATATGACTAATTTGGAAATATATTTTGCATTACTTCATATGTATAAAGGGCATCACATATCTTGTCTTTTCAATGAGTCAGGGAGAGGGTGGAGGAAAGGAGAAAATTTGGAACCAAAAATAAAAATAATATTTAAAAACAAAATAAAATTAAAATTATTTTAAATTCATTTTTACCAACAGTAGAAGTTCATGGATTATTTATTCTTTTATCCCGTCCAGTATGTAGCATTTATCACATAAGAGACAAAAAACATTTGGTGAAAGAATATGGATAACAGAGCTAAATATTTAAAGTATGTGTTATGATGTTGAAATATAACCATTTCATTACAATGTTTTAAGCAAAACTATTCTATAAATATTCAAGTTTACAAGACTTATATTGGGATGTGAATGTTCCTTTTATGGAAGGATTTACCAGAGAATATCTTTAAGTAACCAGTTCTCTAATGCATTCAAAATATGATTTAGAATCATAGAATTTTGGATGCAGAACCAAGATGACAGAGTAGAAGGATATAAGTTTGAACCTCAATGAGAATTCTCTCCAACCAACCTTAAAATAATACTTGGAAACAAAAACTGGGTGAAAGTACCAATAAAGGCATCAAGTGAAGCAATTTTCCTACAAAAAACAACTTGGGAGGTAAGCAGAGAATGTTTCTTTCATTGGGGTGAGAAGGAAGCACAGTCTTTAACAAGCCTACACAAAGGATTACTTGTGTAAGCCAATAGCCAACCCTCCACCCCACCCCCTACTAGTCAAGGGTCTGAACCTGGGACCAAGTCAATAAAGACCACAAGACCCTGCATAATACAACATGAAAGCATCACCAAGCCCACCCCTTGAATTTCTAAATCTTAGGGCAAGCCTGTAGAGAGGCCTCAATTCCCACTGCAAGGCAGTCTGCAGTGCCCCTGGCCAGTGTAAGCCTAAAGTAAGGCCCAGAGTTCCTCTCAAGGCCCAAGGAGAGACCCTGAGCTTCAGGACAAAGTAGCTCTGCAAGCCATTAGTAGACCCTATAGGAGACTGAATCAGCAGTGAAAAGTGGCCTTCAGAGCTCTCATCCCACAAGTTTGGAAGAACTGAAACTTACAGAAACTCAAAACTAGAGCTAAGGGTAGCAGCAAGAAAAAAACTGATGTTTAAGAGAGTGCCTTCTCTACCCTAAGAAGAGAGCCTATCTTTAAGATGAAAATAAAAGCCAAGAAAAGACTAAATTTGTTTTAAAATCACCTAACCACAGAAAAGTATTATGGAGATAAAGAAGTGCATGAAATCAAAGCAGCTACATGCAAAAATTCAAAGAAAAATGGAAATAGGTCTTAGCTTCTGGATGAGCTCAAAAAGGAATTAAAAAACCACATAAAAGAGGCAGAAAAAAATGAGAAAAAGAAATAAAAGCAATGCAAGAAGAAAATAATACTTTAAAAAAAGCAGAATTGACCAAATAGGAAAAGAGGTACAAAAATCCAAAAAAAAAAAAAATACAAAACAAGAGTTTCTTGAAAAGTAGAACTGGAGACTTCTGGGTAAACATGGCTGCAATCTAGACACGAATCACTTCCTCTCTCCGGCACCAAGTGAAATAGACTACCTCAAAAGAGCATGAAAGTCACCTTTGGAAGAACAAAGGGATTCTCCAGTACCACACAAAAATGATGGTACGTGGGGTTTGAACATTTCCACACTATAAGAAGGAGGAAAAGCTTGCACAAAAACGTGAACTGAGCTGCACTCCCCCCCCAAAACTCCCCCACCAAACCAGAGTAGGGTATCAGAGTGCTCACTTAGACAGCAAGTGAGTGAGGAACATCTCTGTCGGGGGGAAGGGGGCACACCAGGGTCCTTTGGATCTAAAGACTGCTAGGAAACGACTTCTCAGGGCGGTTTCTCGGGAGAACCCTGGGAACTGGAGAGCGCACAGACGGCGGGTCCCCTGCAAACTGGGAACAGTGAGGAGTCTTGAGAGTCTGTAAAAACTTCCTAAGGCCAAAGAATTGCCCCTCACTGTAGTAAAGGGGGGGGGGCAAGCCAGGCTTCCTGGAACATGACAGGGAATATCAGAATTCCACCCCTCAGTGGCACGGGCAAGAAGAGACCACAGAGCATGGGGGCGGGCGTGCTGAACATGGGGGCAGTTGCACTGAGCACAGGGGCTGGCACTCTAAGAAACCTCAGAGGCTGGGAAGAACTAGTCTGAAACAACCTAAATTCATAGAAAACCCACCCATATCACCCAGACCCCAGACCAAAAAGAAAAGGGGAATAAAACCACCAAAGGAATGGCTCACATGGCCCAAAATCAAGCCTCCAAGAAGAAAGGGGGAAAAGTGACTATTGAAAACTTTTATGGCAGGAGTACCCAAGGAAAAGAAGAGAAAGAGGATGAAATCCAAAAAAGATCAAAACAGGCCTCCCAAAATTGAAATTATCCACAAGCTCTGGAAGAACTCAAATTGGAGCTTATCCAAAAGATGGAAACCTTCTGGAAAGAAAAATGGGAGAAACAGATCAGCAGTCTGATAGACAAGACTTCACAATCGGAGAAAGAGCTGGAAGTCTCTAACAAAAAAGTAGAACAAGCTGAAAAACAAATCCAGTCCCTAAAGACCAGAAATAAGCAACTGGAAGACAGTGAGCTTGTAAAATAGCAAGAATTAATAAAGCAAAGCCAAAATATTAATGAATTAGAAGAAAACATAAAATATCTCACTGATAAGGTCACAGACCAGAAAAACAGAGGAAGAAGAGACAACTTGAGAATTACTGGTCTGCCCAAAAAACCAGAGATAAACAAAAACCTCGATGCTATACTACAGGAGATTATAGAAGAAAATTGCCCACACGTTCTGGAGCAAGAGGACAAAATAGAAATACAAAGGGTTCATAGAACACCCTCTATACTAAATCCCCAAAAGTCAACCCCCAGGAATGTAATCGCCAAATTCAAGAGCTTCCAAGCAAAGGAGAAAATCCTACAAGAAGCTAAGAAGAGGAGCTTCAGATGTAGAGGAGCTCCTATAAGGATCACACATGATTTAGCGGCTAACACTCTAAGAGACCGCAAAGCATGGAACACGATATTTAGAAAGGCAAGAGAGCTGGGTCTCCAACCAAGAATCAACTACCCATCAAAACTGACTATATACTTCCAGGGGGAAAGTATGGGCATTCAACAAAATAGAAGATTTCCAAGCATTTGCTAAGAAAAGACCAGAACTTAGTGGAAAATTTGATATCCAATCACAGAAAGCAAGAGAAACATGAAAAGGTAAATATGAAAGAAAGGGAAAAGGAGATAAATCTTATCTTTTTCTTTAAGTCAAACTCTCTTCTATAAGGACTACATTTACATCAAATTATATATATTAATATGTGGGGAAAATGTATTGTGTAACTCTCAAAAATTGTATGCATCATAAGAGTAGTTAGAAGAATCATGCATGGGGGAAAATTGGGGCATCATGAAGATTTGGTGAAAGAGGAGGCAAAGAAAGAAAAAGGGAGGGGGGGGAATCGTCGATGATACTAAGATTTACTTCAAGAAATACGGGGGGGGAACTAAATAGAATAATCTTTCCCATACAAAGATACACATGGGAAGGGGAGGGGGAGAACTCTCATATGAGAAGGAGAGGAAGAGAGTGTGAAGTGGTATTACTTAAACCTTACTCTCAGTGAAATCAACTCTGAGAGGGAAGAACATCTAAACCCTTTGGGATCCTGAATTCTATCTTATCCAACAGGGTAAGAAAGAAAGGAAAATTAAGGATGGGGGGAGGGAGTATAAAAAAGGAGGGAAGGAGAGGGGGGAGGGGAAGGGAGCATAAAAAGAGAGGGGCTAGAAAAGAAAGCATATCAAGGGAGGGGACTAGGGGGACTGACCTAAAGTAAATCACTAGTTCAAAAGGTTATACCTAAGAATAAAGGTCAGAACTAGGGGGAGATATCAAAATGCCAGGGAATCCACAAGTGACTATCATAACTTTGAAAGTGAATGGGATGAACTCACCCATAAAATGTAGACAAATAGCAGATTGGATTAGAACCCAAAATCCTACCATATGTTGTCTTCAAGAAACACATATGAGTCAGGTTTATACTCACAAGGTTAGAATTAAAGGATGGAGTAAGACCTTTTGGGCATCAACTGATAGAAAGAAAGGCAGGAGTTGCAATCATGATATCTGACAATGCCAAAGCAAAAATAAACCTGATCAAAAGGAATAGAGAAGGTAAATATATTCTGTTAAAAGGGAGTATAGACAATGAGGAAATATCACTAGTCAACATGTATGAACCAAATGATATAGCATCCAAATTTCTAATGGAGAAAGTAGGAAAATTGATGGAGGAAATAGACAGTAAAACCATATTAGTGGGAGACTTGAACCAACCACTATCAAATTTAGATAAATCAAACCAAAAAATAAATAAGAAAGAGGTAAAAGAAGTGAATGAAATCTTAGAAAAATTAGAGTTAATAGACATATGGAGAAAAATAAATAGGGACAAAAAGGAATACACCTTCTTCTCAGCACCACATGGCACATTCACAAAAATAGATCATACACTAGGTCACAGAAACATGGCACTCAAATGCAGAAAAGCAGAAATAATAAATGCAACCTTTTCAGATCATAAGGCAATAAAAATATTGATCAGTAAGGGTACGTGGAAAACCAAATTAAAAATTAATTGGAAATTAAATAATATGATACTCCAAAATTGGTTAGTTAGAGAAGAAATCATAGAAGCAAATAATAATTTCATTGAGGAAAATGACAATGGTGAGACATCCTTTCAAACCTTATGGGATGCAGCCAAAGCAGTACTTAGAGGAAAATTCATATCCTTGAGTGCATATATTAACAAATTACGGAGGGCAGAGATCAATGAATTGGGAATGCAAATCAAAAAACTTGAGAGCAAACAAATTAAAAACCCCTAGAAGAAAACCAAACTAGAGATCCTAAAAATTAAGGGAGAAATTAATAAAATCGAGAGTGATAGAACTATTGAACTAATAAACAAGTCTAGAAACTGGTACTTTGAAAAAATAGACAAAGTACTAGTCAATCTAATTAAAAAAAGGAAAGAAGAAAGGCAAATTAACAACATCAAGGATGAAAAGGGGTATCTCACCTCCAATGAAGAGGAAATTAAGGCAATCATTAAAAACTACTTTGCCCAATGATATGGCAATAAATATACCAACCTAGGTGATATGGATGAATATTTGCAAAATTATAAATTGCCTAGACTAACAGAGGAAGAAATAGATTTATTAAATAATCCCATATCAGAAACAGAAATCCAAGAGGCCATCAAAGAACTTCCTAAGAAAAAATCCCCAGGGCCTGATGGATTCACCAGTGAATTCTATCAAACATTCAAAGAACAGCTAACCCCAATACTATACAAACTATTTTACATAATAAGCAAAGAGGGAGTTCTACCAAATTCCTTTTATGACACAAACATGGTACTGATTCCAAAGCCAGGCAGGACAAAAACAGAGAAAGAAAATTATAGACCAATCTCCCTAATGAATATGGATGCAAAAATCTTAAATAGGATATTAGCAAAAAGACTCCAGCAAGTGATGAGAAGGGTCATTCACCATGATCAAGTAGGATTTATACCAGGAATGCAGGGCTGGTTCAATATTAGGAAAACCATCCACATAATTGACCACATCAACAAGCGAACCAACAAAAATCACAGGATTATTTCAATAGACACAGAAAAAGTCTTTGATAAAATACAACAACCATTCCTATTAAAAACACTAGAAAGCATAGGAATAGAAGGGTCGTTCCTAAAAATAATAAACAGTATATATTTAAAACCATCAACTAATATCATCTGCTATGGGGATGAACTGGATGCATTCCCAATAAGATCTGGAGTGAAACAAGGATGCCCATTATCACCTCTATTATTTGACATTGTACTAGAAATGCTAGCAGTAGCAATTAGAGAAGAAAAAGAAATTGAAGACATTAAAATAGGCATGGAGGAGACCAAGTTATTACTCTTTGTGGATGACATGATGGTCTACTTAAAGAATCCTAGAGATTCAACCAAAAAGCTAATTGAAATAATCAACAACTTTAGCAAAATTGCAGAATACAAAATAAACTCACATAAGTCATCAGCATTTCTATATATTTCCAACATAGCACAGCAGCAAGAACTAGAAAGAGAAACCCCATGCAAAATCACCTTAGACAAAATAAAATACTTAGGAATCTATCTCACAAGATAAACACAGGAACTATATGAACACAACTACAAAACACTCTCCACACAACTAAAACTAGACTTGAACAATTGGAAAAACATCAACTGCTCATGGGTAGGACAAGCCAATAAAATTAAAATGACCATCCTACCCAAACTCATTTATCTATTTAGTGCCATACCCATTGAAATTCCAAAAATTTATTTTTACTGATTTAGAGAAAACCATAACAAAGTTCATTTGGAAGAACAAAGGATCAATGATATCCAAGGAAATAATGAAAAAAAAACACAAAGGAAGGGGGCCTTGCAGTCCCAGATCTCAGACTATATTATAAAGCAGCAGTCATCAAAACAATTTGGTACTGGCTAAGAGACAGAAAGGAGGATCAGTGGAATAGACTCGGAGTAAGTGACCTCAGCAAGACAGTATATGACAAACCCAAAGATCCCAGCTTTTGGGATAAAAATCCACTATTTCATAAAAACTGCTGGGAAAATTAGAGGACAGTGTGGGAAAGATTAGGTTTAGATCAACACTCACACCCTACACCAAGATAAATTCAAAATGGGTGAATGACTTGAACATAAAGAAGGAAACTATAAAAAAATTAGGCAAACAGAATAGTATACATGTCAGACCTTTGGGAAGGGAAAGTTTTTAAAACCAAGCAAAACTTAGAAAGAGTCACAAAATGCAAAATAAACAATTTGGAATACGTCAAATTAAAAAGTTTTTGTACAAACAAAACCAATGTAACTAAAATCAGAAGGGAAGCAACAAATTGGGAAACAATCTTCATAAAATCCTCTGACAAAAGTTTAATTACTCAAATTTACAAAGAGCTAAATCAATTGTACAAAAAAATCAAGCCATTCTCCAATTGATAAATGGGCAAGGGACATGAACAGGCAGTTTTCAGCCAAAGAAATCAAAACTATTAATAAGCACATGAAAAAGTGTTCTACATCTCTTATAATCAGAGAGATGCAAATCAAAACAACTCTGAGGTATCACCTCACACCTAGCAGATTGGCTAACATGACAACTATGGAAAGTAATGAATGCTGGAGGGGATGTGGCAAAGTAAGGACACTAATTCATTGCTGGTGGAGTTGTGAATTGATCCAACCATTCTGGAGGGCAATTTGGAACTATGCCCAAAGGGCGATAAAAGACTGTCTGCCCTTTGATCCAGCCATAGCACTGCTGGGTTTTTACCCCAAAAGAAACAATAAGGAAAAAAGACTTGTACAAGAATATTTATATCTGCACGCTTTGTGGTGGCCAAAAATTGGAAAATGAGGGGATGCCCTTCAATTGGGGAATGGCTGAACAAATTGTGGTATATGTTGGTGATGGAATACTATTGTGCTAAAAGGAATAATAAAGTGGAGAAATTCCATGAAGACTGGAACAACCTCCAGGAAGTGATGCAGAGCAAAAGGAGCAGAACCAGGAAAACATTGTACACAGAGACTGAAACACTGTGGTACAATCGAAGGTAATGGACTTCTCCATTAGGGTCAATGCAATGTCCCTGAAAAATCTGCAGGGATCTAAAAAAACACTATCCACAAGCAAAAGATAAACTGTGGGCGTAAAAACACTGATGAAAAGCAACTGCTTGACTACAGGTGTTGAGTGGATATGACTGAAAAGAGACTCTAAATGAACACTCTAGTGCAAATACCAACAACATGGAAATGGGTTCGAATCAAGAACACGTGTGATACCCAGTGGAATTGTGCATCGGCTATGGGAGAGGCGGGGGGTGGGGGGGTGGGAGGGAGGAAAAGAAAATGATCTTTGTGTCCAATGAATAATGTTTGGAAATGACCAAATAAAATCATGTAAAAAAAATAGTAGAATTGGGCATATATGAGGATTATGAAATACTATTGTGTTGTAAGAAATGTTGAACAGAATGATTTCAGAAAGAGCTAGAAAGACCTACATGAATTGTTGCAAAATGAAATAAGCAGATCCAGGAGAATGTTGTGCATAGTAACAGCAATATTGTGGCATGATCAACTGTAACAGACTTAGCTACTCTTAGCAATACAATGAGCCAGAACAATTCTGAGAGACATGACAAAGATACTATTCATCTCCAGAGAAATAACTGTAGGAGTCAGTGTTCAAGTCAAAGCATTTGATTTCACTTTAATTTATATGGGTTTTTATTTTAGAGTTTTGGTTTTATTTGATTTTCTCTTACAAAAATAAACAATATATAAATATGTTTTGTATGATAATACATGTATAACCCAGATATAATTTCTTGCCAGCTCTGGGAGGAGGGAGGAAAGGTAGGAAAGGAAACTATGCATCATATAACTTTGGAAAACTTATGTGGAAATTAATTATTACCTGTAATTAGTAAAATAAATTGGGAGAACCTGGGTTCAAATCTAGCCTTACACACTTCCTACTTGTGTGACCCTGGCCAAGTCACTTGATCCCAGTTGCCCACTTGCTTAGTCCTTACTGCTCTTCTTTCTTAGAATTAATACTTAACACTCTAAGATAGCAGGTAAGGATTTTTTTAAAGATGGAATTAGCAGTTTAGTAAAAGAGCCCTCCCCCCAAAAAATAATGAAGAAGATAACATCTTAACAAACAGAACTGATCTAATGACAAAAGATGAACCGTCAATGAAGAAGAGAACTCCTTAAAAAGCAGAATAGGCCAAGTGGGAAAAGAGGTACAAAATTTTATTGAAGACAATAATTTTGTAAAAATTAGAATTGGACAAGTGGAAGCTATGGACTCCCTGAGTGATCAAGAAACAATCAAATCAAATCAAATTGTAAAATGTGTTCACAGAGAAGTAAATATAAGTTATATATAAAGTAAATACACAGTGGTTTGGAATGAGGCTTACAACTAGGCCAATCAGTGAAGGCCTCTTGAAGGAGATGGCACTTAAGTAGAGGCTTACAGGTTACTAAGGGTTTAAGAGACAGAGACCAAGAGGAAGAGAATTCCAGGCATAAAATTATCTTTTCATTCTGTGCAAATGAACAAATAAGAGAAATGGGATATCATGACTGATGAACAACACATATACCTAGAACATGGGTAAAAGTAACATGTGATTAGCCCAGAGAGACTGAAATCAAATGGCAAAAGTCTTTTAAATGCCAAATGGATTTCATATATGATCCTAATGGCAATGGAAAGCCACTGAAGCTTCTTGAGGAAAGGAATGATATAGTCAGGACTGTACTTTAGAAATATCAATTTTACAACTATATGTAGGATGGATTGTAGAAAGGAAGAGCTGGATAAAGGGAAACCAATTAGGAAACTGATAGTATTAATAGCTAATACTTATATAGCACTTAACAACAAAAACAACAAATACTATGGGTCAGGTGTTGGGCTAATCATTTTACAATTATTATCTTACTTGATTCTCATGATAACCCTGGGACCTTAATAATCTTGGTGTTCTTATTATGCTTATTTTACAGATAAGGAAACTGAAGCAAAGGTTAAATGACTTGCCCAAAGTCACACAAGCTAGTTTCTGAGGTCACATTTGAACTCAGAATTTCCTAACTCTTAATCTTGACACTCAATCCATTATGCCACCTAACTGCCCTGTTGCCATATGGACATGGAATTTGTTGAATATAATTAATACAATATAATTTATATGATTAATTAATAAAAGTTTTAATGTCCATAATTATAAATTGTAACCAGTGGTTATGTGAGCTATAATAGTAATCCAAATTTAGAATCATTTTGGCTCTTTACAGTTCAGTGTTGTAAAAATAAATGGTAAACTATAAAAAAATAAAAGCAATGGATTATTGATTATTATTTTTACAGTATACAGTTTAACTTCACAATAATTCTTATGAAAAGATACACATTGTAAGCTAATAATTCTAAATCATTGATAAATTATTAAATTATTATTATTACCTTGCATGGGTTCATGAATTTTTCATATATTTTAAAATTAAATTGTTTACATAAACTATCTTCTTTCTCAAAAAAAATTTGCCTGGGGCCAGGGTAGCCTAAAGGTAGCATTACATATCAAATCTGATTGATAGACCAAATGTCTTATAATGTCACCTGACATGCCTCCTGCTGGCATCACTGGAAACACCTCTCTGGAAACCCTTTGGAAGGGTATTATGGATATCAGTTTTTGCTTCTACTGAAAGTCTGTATAAAGACTATCTTTGAGAACAAGAGCTGTCCTAGTTTCTCCTGCTCAGAGGGATATTATTTCAATTCCCCAGATTGTACAGAGCTGATATACCTATATTTGGGTATTTACAAAATATTTCTTCTTTTTAATTTTTTACAAAAGTTGATCTTGAATCTGTGAACTTCATGAATCTCTCCTCATGAGAAGGCAAGGCACACATAAAGAAATTTGCCTTAGCAAAAAGGGTCAAGTCTTTATCAGAGACTAGGGGAAAGAGTTGTATATACTGTCAAGGAGTTTTAAGATGAAGAGAGAGAATGGTTCAGTTTTTTTCAGTAAATGCTCAGCCACGGGAAAGGAGAATCAACAGAAGCTTATGGCAAAAAGGTGTGGGATAGCTTTTGTAGGGAAGGAGACAGTGAATCAATTAAGAAGGAATAAAAGAAGGGGCAGCTGGGTTGCTCAGTGGATTGAGAACCAAGCCTAGAAACGGGAGGTCTTGGTTTCAAATATGACCTCAGACACTTCCTACTGTAAAAATGGAAACTTGAATCCAGGACTTCAATCCCCAGAAGTCCTTGATCCACTTCCCCAGAATGCTTTGTAATATCACTGAATTCTCACCTGGGTTGAGATCGAGATGGGGCATTTAACCTGATTGGAAAGGCTTCTGGGCCTCTCTTTTCTTTCCTGTTTCCGCTTGTAAGCAGACTGGTCTTTCATGATGTAGGTGAGGTTATCTAGGCCTCTCTCTCTGGCCTAGACACGTACTTTTCTTACTTGTATATTCTTAAGTTCTTAATCTTAAATAAACCTCTAAAAAGATAATACTCCTTGCAGAGAGAAACTAATTTCTACCTGCCTCAGTTTCCCTAAATTTTAACTGTTACAGTTTTAGCAACTACTAGATTGGATGAGAACTTCTCAAATTTTTTAGCCTAGAATTTTTTTTAAGCCACGTTTCTCCAAGATGCTTTTTTAGAAAACCATCTTGATCAGCTCCTGCCGGCAGCCATCCTCTTTCGGACATTCTTGATTAATATCGATCACCTGATCACAGCCCTTCTGGCCTGGCTACTGTTGCCTGTAATCAGGACCTGTTTGATTGATATCGCTCACCTGGTCCAGGTCCTGCCCACCCCAGCAGCCCGCTCCAACTCTGGCTCCTGCTCCTGGCCTCTCTGTTCTCACCTGGTGCCTGCTCTCCCGGCCCTGCCTGCCTGTGTTCCTGCCTGCAACCATCTGCTGGCCACTGCCTGCCTGAACCATTCCAAATATGGTTAACTACTCCAACATCTATAAAGGTTGGAGAAAAGGACTCTTGGATTCATTGCTCACATATAAAGAGAGCATCTTCTACTGAGATTGATTGACTGTATCCTATATATGCATTGGAGATAACTACCCATTGACAAGTGGAACTGTTTTATTTTGTTTTTGACACATTGAATTCCTGAATTTATTTTTTTCTTTTTTCCTTTTTCTCTTTTCCTTATTTTATTATTATTCTATTATTAAAATATTTTTCCCTTTTTCTCATTTCTATGTACTTAAGGTACATACAATTAATATTAATTTTTATTCCACAATAATATTAGTTTAAATATACATAAACAGCTTTAGACTATGGGAACCTGCCATTTATTGATAATTGTTGTGGGACTATGATTAATGTTTGTATCTGATTCTAGGAATGAGATAAAAAAAGTAGCACAGAGATAACCTGGATAATGCCAAAAGAGCTCACAGGTCTAAAAATCAAAGACCAATCCAGGTAGGATTGATGCACTTCTAAGCCAATACTAAGGACTTAAACCTAGTGTGAGACTTGGGGTTGCGACATTTGACATACGTTAATATGTAGGCCTTCCTACATCCTATATCCACACTCTTCGTGAAAATACCTACAGACAAGTACCAAAGGTTGGCTACCATCCTGGTTCCCTCCATCCCTGAGAATGAAGGTAAAATCAGACCAGGGAATGACACTTCCCTATAAAAATAAGAATCTGGTTCTTTTTTCTCTCCTATAGTATGGCAACTTCCTATAGCCTTGGCTGCAAATGGGTAAGTGAAATTTGCTGCATTCTGTCCTACAGACTTGTGGAATTAGAAATTACTTAACTGGACCCTAATACACGGGCCTGTGAGAAAATTTATTCTTGCTTTCTCAAAATTTTGTATACATAGATTTTTGATATTTTGATACTGATTTTGAATTCTTCTTTAATATAAATATATATGTATATATAAAGGGTTTATATTTTTCCCTTAATTTTTTCCCTTTTTTCTTTTGTTTTTTGTGTTTTTTTTTAATTTTGTTTTCATTTTTGTTTTTTTTTCCTTTTGAATTAACTCACACCCCCCACAACTAAACCTTGCATCCTCAGCTGGACTTGGTGTTTTTTCAACACTTTCTTCAGGGGGGATTGTATTTTCATAAAATCCAAGATTTAAATTTTGTTCGAGATAGATCTTCAGAGAAGAAGCTTGCTAACTAACTGAATCCAGAGAATGAACTGTTTGCAGAAAGATATCTAAACCTTTTCACTACAGGAAGATCCAGAATGAATCTTGGGGTGCAGTTGATTGAACATTTTTTTGAATGTACTTTCTTATGCCAAAGGGGACTGCCCCCTAATTGGCTTTTGTCAATGCACCCAGCAAAACATTGGTTTGCTGCCTCTCTCCTATTTCCCCTAATCTATAACTATTGTAGTTTTCCTCTTAGAGGGTAAAATTTTGTATACACTTGCAGTTAGAATTTTTCAGGGTGCAGGACGCTAGTGTTTAGTGATCAATTGGGGAGACTAGTCCCCCAATTATCATCAGGGGGGATTGTGAATTTTAAAATCTCCATCTTGCTTGGTCTAACACCCAAAATTGTGCACACCCACACTACACAAGCATGTGCTAGTCAATGACAAATCAGAAATAACTAACTGCCCACCTGGGCTGCCCTAAGCCAAGCTTGAGTCACCATTGGCACTTGTGAGGCACAGGAAGTGAGGTAGGGAACAACCTCTAGCTCATTTCCTGTGGACAGGGCTAGGCGCCAGTTCGTGCTAGGAGCTTGAGCAGGGACGAGGTCCACAGACAGCTTTCCTTCAGATTGGTCTCGTGAGTCAAGGACTGATTCTCTTCTCTACCTTGGCCTTCGGGCCAACCCTCCCTCTGGCTCTGCCAGAAGGTTGAGTTAACCTTTTTCCCTTCCCTCCTTTCTCCTTCTCTTCCTCTCCCTTTTCTTACTCCCGTTGTGATTAAACCACCATAAACTCTGTTCTGACTTGAGTGTTTCATTTTAGGAATTTCATAAGTAAATTCCTTGGCGACCATAAATTAATGTTATAACAATCTTTAAAGGTGATTTTCACTATAACACTAGCTGTGTGACCCTGGGCAAGTCGCTTAACCCCCATTGCCTAGCCCTTACCATTCTTCTGCCTTAAAACCAAAACCCAGTCTTGATTCTAAGTTGGAAGGTCAGGGTTAAAAAAAAAAAGAAGGAATATAAGAACTGCCTTGCTGCAATGAGGGCTTAGTTGAAGTTGGATAACATGAACTTTTAATGTGTCCAGTCCACACATTAATGATTTTCTCTAGTACCTGTTTAGCAGACAGTGAGTAGGAGAGCCAGGTGGTGGTGAAAACTCTAGGTTGAGGTTTGGCAAGATATAAGTGGTGTAAGGCCAAAGGGCATCTAATTATTATTATGTATTATGATAATGTTATAAATGCTGCCCTGGATTTAATAGTCTTTTCACTTTCTCCTTTAGACTATTTAGTTCAGGAAATCTACAAGTCTTTAAGTACTTATCTTAACACCTAACATGTTTTCTTTTTGTATATAGGTCATATATATGTGTGGGTGTCCTATTAGTAAGGTCCTTAAAGGAAAGCACTGTGGTTTTTCACAATGCCTGAAACCTATTTGATAAATATTTAATGTATGGTATTCCAATGGAATTTAACTCTCTCTCTCTCTCTCTCTCTCTCTCTCTCTCTCTCTCTCTCTCTCTCTCTCTGTCTCGGTCTCTCTCATGATGTCGAAAAGGAGGCACAATCTGGGAAAGGGGCTAGATCTAAGTCTTTCCTCATTGTGGCAATAGAAGAGGACACAGAAAAAAAGGATGGTGAAGACAGAATTTAAACGACAACACCAAACCAACAGACCATTGGCTATCCAAGAAATTACTATTTAGAAATGTTCTTTGTTTTCTAGAGAAAGTTGTGTTTAAAGAACTAAATTTCAGGACTTCAGTAGTAGAACAAGGGAAGAAAAAAAACACAATTTGTAGTTTTCCTGGAAGGTGATCATGTTCAGTGTAAGAGGTTGGAGGAATTCATTACGCTGATTAAATTGAAGCTTAAAAGGCATGTTTGGAAACAAACTTTGAAACAATTTTTTTGAGTCAAAGCTCCTATTTCAGGGGGAGGGAGGGTGCTGGGAATTTAACTGTCTTTTGTAAATCCTCTGGTTCAAGGTGTTCCGAAACGCCCAAAGAAACACTCCGAGAAATCTCCAGCTTCTTCCGGTATGTCTGTATTCCCGCCCAAGCCCCACCACCTCTCTTGGGCGGCAAGCCTGGCCGGATACAGACTACTCTAGAAGCTTGGTTATCTCAGAGGCCGGAAATACCACAGCACGGGTTCTTTCAAAGGTCCTTCGGCTCAGCCACTACCTCTCAGCCCCAGGATCTCTTAGGATCTGCGACCTTTCCCCCACTCAGGAGGGACGATCTTCACCCGACCTTGGAGGTCCCTCTGGGGTTTCCCTATCACATGCTCTCTTCCTCAGGAGCTGGTGCGTATGGCAGCAGGGAACCAGGCAGCTTCTCCGAAGGCAGGCGCTACCTCGCTGACTGCAGCGGGATACAGCTGCGGCAAAGGGCCCCAATGTTCCACCCATTTCTAGCGTAGTTTCTGCGCACGTTCACTTCCCCGCCCTTATTCCGCCAGGCGCAAGAAGGCGGTGCCGATGAAGTCACTGGTCACATGAACTCGGAGAGAAAGGGAGGGCGGGCGGCGGGGGGAGCTGCCTCCGGGAGTGGAAATTTCCCGAAAGCGTTGCCTAGTCATCTACAGGCCCCACCCACTCTTCGAATGCCCCAGCCCTTCCGCCACTGCCCGGGTCCTCTTTCTCGCCCCGCCCTACCCCTGCTTCGCGCCCATAGCGTTCCGGCTTCTGCGCCGGGAAGCTGGGTCTTTCTTTGAGCCTTGCTTCTCTGTGGCTGGTGGTGCCTTGGGCCCCTGCCCACAGCCAGCGATCCACCAGGGCCCCGAAAGGGCACATCGGAGTGCCTGGACTTCTTAAATGAGCCTAGGGAGAGGGACACGGTGAATTGTGAATTGTGAATTGAAAAAGTGATCCAACATGCGATTGTTTCTGATCTCCTTTTAAAACTATGTTCGTTAAAGGTCAAGCTTCGTCACTGACATTCTGGCAGTGTGATACACAGACAAATTAACCTTTCAACATCCCAGATAATTTAACAAGCTCTCAGAGCCATTTCAGATCCGCATTCAGGACCATAGAACCGCTCCTTACATGGGGTTTTCCCATCCCCGGTGAACTCGGGTCTCAAACGGGAAAATGATGGAGCTTTTTCTCCCAAACTTTAATAATAATCTTTCTCTCAATTTGTTTTCTATCGTTTAAGAATTCCCCATCATAGGGACTCTTGTTCAAATACACACAGAAAACCTACACAACATTAAATCATGGCATATATGAGACAGCCCTGTTTTATGCAAAACAATTCAAAACCAAACCAAACAGATTTTTCCAAGGAAATTCAACAAATGTCCCAGGGTGTAACTGCAATGCAAAGTCAATGGGAGAATACTTCCTGAGTTTCGTTTGGGCCTGGATGCAGCAGCCTAACTTGGGCAAAAGTCCCAGTGATTTCAGCCAAACCAGTGGGAGTTTTACCTGACTAAGGATCTCAGATCCAAACAAACCATATATATTCATGGCTTCCTTTTAGGGAACAAGAATTGCAGGTATGTTAATGATAATAAATCCCTACTCCTAGTTTCTGGCCTTAGGCAAAGAAACATCGAGAACTTATTAGCAAAGCCAAAAATGTAATTTTCTTGTGGAATAGGCTCTGCATTGGGAAAAGGTGGGGAAGAGTTGTCATGTTAATGCTGCTGTTTCTCTTTTAACAAATGAAAAGGTAAACCATGTCTTACCAGATCAACCTTCCCTAGTTGGGAAAGGAGTTAGGAACGTTATGGGGGTGGGAAAACACAATGGATGTCCAGGGAAATTAGTAGTGTTCTTTAGGAGTATCAGAGATAAAGCTAAAAAGACAGGGGAGGAGGGGCGCAAATTGGGATAGGCCTTAAATGTAGGCATAAGTGTTGTATAATAGAAACCCACTGACTTAATATAGACAATTTTGGTAAATAAAGTCAAAAAGCCAAATTTCTCCAAGTCAAGGTAGAAAGTTAGATTTTATTGGAAGAGGGCCAAGTCCTCCAATAAAAGCATTCTCTTACATGTATTACATTGTTGGACTCCAGCAAAAGACCCCTCCCAGAGGCAGAGACCTGGTTTATATACTGAGGCAGTAACAAAATGAATATTTCTGTACAAGGTTGATGACATATCACAAGACATAACAGCATATGAACCTTATTTAGAAACAGTTACCCAACTACAAAGCTGATTGGTTGATTGGTTAATTCATTTCAGAAAGCCCACATTAGTCTAAAGGTTAAATCACAAGGCAATACCCTTATTTGGGCAGATAGCGCTGACCACTACCTCAGACTCATCTGATCTAGGGAGAAGGATAGTTATTTTCCAAACAGGGAGGGATGCAAGATGTTTGCACCACTTCTGGTCATGAAACTCAGATGGTTAGCACCTTATGATAAAGGGAAGTACAAACTTAGGGAGGGGTTAGAAATCCCCTTAGAAGCAGTTTTTATGCTTTAGTTAGAAATCCTTATAAAAATCATGAATTCTACTGATTGTATTAAGATTATAATGGGATTTATACTAATCACTTTAGAATCACAATATTGATTATCTTAAACCTATCACTATCACTAAAATCCAATCAAGTATAAGGGATAGGGGTCTTTCTTCCCAATATTATCCCTCCTCTGATCCAAAGAAAACTGCTACCAGTTTTCTGCTGTATCATTCACAATCTAAAAACAACATAGCATTTAACATGATAATGTCAACAGACACAGTTATGTTAATACATAGGAGATTAATTATACATTAGTAAGTTTCAATAACAGTATATATTCCCACAGTCAACATGATCTTGCAGCATTTCATTCTTTCAGACTTCTTCCTTCTCTCAAGTTGATAAATATGTCCCATTTTGGTGGATCCAGTTCATCAACTTAGTCTCTATGTAAATCACCATCCAGTTCTTAACTAACTGAATCGGGGAACTTTTTGTAGAACCAATACAGCAGGAACCAAATGCAACACTGAAATAGAAAAATCCCACTATATAACCCCTGGTGATCCCTTGTTCAAAAATTTCATCTGCAGCATGGTTAAAATACTTCATTGCATGGTCTAAATCAATAGTCGTGTTGTTACAGAAGAATTCATATTGATCTCCAGAAGAGTGCATGGCCAAATGTAGAGGCTCTCTTGAGGGTACACCTGCAAAGAAGTTCTCTTCTAGACCCAATAGGTTATCATAGGTTTTCTGTTTAAGTTTGTAGTGTACAAAATCAGCTGCAAGAGCAGGGACATCAGTAGATACTGGAGATGCCATTGTGGGGAGATAACCTGTTAATATTCATAAAAGTAATAATAAACATTAAATGATATATCTATATATTCAGAAAGACAAAGGGCCATGAGACAGTAACAGACAATATCACAAATCAAACAATATTACCATAATGACAAAAAGCACAAAAGGGTTCTTGCAAAGTTCCAGAAAAAGAAGGAAAGCAACATTGCCTACAGGGAGGACCAAAAAAAATCCTCTTTGATGTTCTAAGGTGCCAGCATTAATCTGGATTTCAATGACTACAATCAAAGAGAGATTGAAGGAAAGGGTGTCCTTGATCATCTGTACAAGTTCTAGTCAGTATAGCCCCTCTCCTGACAGCTATGATACTTCTTCTATAGAACAAATAGCAAGCTGCACACCATGGTCCATCCTTCCTTTTCCTAAACCCACTACATCGAATACCTGTACAGAGATATGATTATTGTAGCTACAGAGCCATTACATAATCGATGTTGAAACATTTACTGAGTAGGTGGTGCATAAGGAACCATATTTAAGGTTGATGAAGGAATAGATTCAGGTACAGGATTAGTAGGTACAGGGCTAGAAGATACCGTTCCCATGGTGGGTTGATTTTGTCTCAAGGGTCCAAGGTATTTGTAAAGCATTTCTAAGGGAAAGGATAAAGTCCATAGAATTTCCAACAATATTAGAGTTCAAATAGAGCAGTAAATATTCCTCAGGGCCTGCAAAATAAACCAGGATAGTATACAGCATGCTCACACTTAGGATAACAAATATCATCAGGAAGTTCCAAATGATCACTTCCCAAAACCGAAGGCAACAGTAGTAAGCTTAACATAATAGTTAAATCCCAAGTGCTATAGGCTCTCCTCAAGGCAGGTTGGGTAGTGGTTGGTTCTTTATCTACAACAGTCTGTACTTCTTGAAAGTAGTGTCCTGTGCATGATGTATTACACTCCTTAAACACTGGAGTATGAAGGGCAGAAAGGACTCTAGCAAGTTTTAATCCAATTCCCGTGTGCATATTGTGAGTGGAATTCAGTTTGAATAAGATGTTTGTTGTTGCTGTTGTTGCTAAAATTTGTGTCTCTTTTCCTACCTATTTCTATTATTATTATCCCTCTATTATTATTATATTATTATTATCCCTCCTTGTAAGACTAGGGAACTATATCTTGGAGGAATAACTGGAATCTTGAAAAAGTCAGGCTCGAAAAACTCTAAGGAGGCAAAGTCTGTATTGATGTCATATGAGATGTGACTGTGACAAAGAGATCTATACCATTTGGTTGGGAAATAGAATAGGCCTGAGCCTTAAAGGAACAGCTAATTCCCATATGACTATGTACATTCCACTGAAAGAAAATTTTTTATATAGACAAAATCACGAGGTTGAAAATTATTTAGTTCAAAAGCAGCAGTGCCTGATTGAACAAAAGTTTCCATTTGTTGCAATTCCTTTAACCTGTGTTGCAATTCCTAAAGATACTTGGCAATTGTCATGTCACCCCCAAGCATAGAAGTATGTACAGTAACAAAGGGCCTGGCCTTAAAAGGTGGATGACCAAATAAATTTCATAAGGAGAAACATGACAGTTGGTAACAAAAGCAGCATCTGCCTTTGAGGCAGGAAAAACTTTTACCCAATGACTCAAATGATCAATGATAACCAAGTAATATTTCCATTGAGCAACTTTGGGCATATTTATAAAATCAATTTGTAAAGCTTCAAATGGGAGATAGGCTAGAGGGTGACCACCATATGCAACCTTTTTAAAAGCATGTTGATTAAAAGCTAAACATTCAGGACAACCTGCAAAGCTACTAATGTGATTCCAAATGCTACCTAGCCCCTTCTTATTGCATCCATAATTGCCTATGACCACCTGCATATACTGCCAAACACAGGCCTGCTGCTAACATTTTTTTGGAAGAAATGGCTTGCCTTCCTCATTACTTACCCAGATCCCTGATACCTGCTTTGCATCATACTGCTTAATTCAAGTGTCTACTTCCTTGTCTTTATAGATGATACCTGGCCAATTTCCTTTAGGGAGAACAGTCTTTACCTCTATCAGGTTTCTCTTCTGGAGTAGCCATCATCATGTAAATTGGGCCATTCTTGGCTGTTGACTTAGCAGCTAAATCAGCTCTTTCATTTCCTCTGGACAGAGGATCACTTTCCTTTTTGTGTGCTGAACAATGTATGATGGCCAAGGCTTTGAGCAGTGGTAAAGCTTCTAACAAGTCCTTTATCTGGTCAAAGTGGGCTACCTGTTTTCCAGTTGAGGTGAGGAAACCCCTCTGTAACCACAGCATTCCTGTGGTATGACATTCCCACAGCATAGTGAGAATCTGAGTAGAAGTTAACAGTCTTTCCTTTGGATAAGAAACAAACTTTCATTAGAGCAATTAGTTCAGCAGCTTGGGCTCTCAGGTGGGAAGGCAAAGAGGCCACCCATAAGATTTCATAGTCTGTAATCATGACTGCCTGAGTAAAAATGACAGCCCTGTTCAACAAAGAATAAACCATCAAGCTCAGGATTTTCCAGAGGAATGTCCAACAAATCCTGGCATGGTCTTTCTGATAATTCAGGAACAGATTCACAGTTATGCAAAGGTTCCCCTAACACAGGAAAGTCTGGGAGTAATTTGGAAGGATTTAAGTTGTTGCATCTCTTTAGGGTGATATTCTCATTCTCTAATAGAGTTACTTCATATCTAGCAATTCTCTGATCTGAAAATGCTTGTGTTCTATGTCTTAACAATAGAGCCTCAACTTCATGAGAGCACTGAACTGTCAAAGAACATCCCAACACTAGGTCTAACGATTTATGGCCTAGCAGAGCAGCTGCAGCCACTGCAAGCATACAGGGAGGAGCTCCTGCTGCCACAGGGTCTAGCTGAGCTGAATAGTAAGCTACAGGTCATTAGGAAAAAGCAAAAACTTGAGTTAGAACTCCAGATGCTACCTCCCTCCTTTTGTGCACATACAGAGTGAAAGGCTTAGAGAAGTCAGGAAGCCCAAGGGTGGGTGTAGTTATAGTGCCTTTGCTAGCTCCCTCAGAGCCATAAGCTATACTGGTTTCACCTCCAAAGGCTCACCGAATTCTTTGTCAGTTCGGTGAGAGGCTTAACAATTTCCCAAAAGGCTGGTATTCAGGCACAACAATAACCTGCTGCCCCTAATATAGCTTGTACCTGCTTCTTAGACTTAGGAATGGATAGGTTCTGCAAAGTCTGAACTCTCTTTGGTGAAATAGTTCTTTTTCCTGGTGACAAGATAAAACCCAAATATTCTACTTGTGACTTACACCACTGTACCTTTTTCTTTTGAAATCTTATGTCCCCTTTGAGCAAGCTCTTGAACAAGATGACAGCTATCTTGATAGCAGGTTTCCCGGTCCAGTGAAGCTAGGAGCAAGTCCTCTACATATTGAACCAAAGTACCAAAGTAGAGTCTTCAAATGTGATGGTAGACAAATCTTGCTGTAGAATACAGGAGAACAAAGTTGGATGAATTGAAAAATCCCTGGAAGCCTTGTAAAGGTGTATTGATGACCAAGCCAGGTAAATGCAAACAGGTATTGAGATTCTGGGCTAATAGGAATAGAATGGAAGGCTGCACATAGATCAAAAACTGAAAAGCAAGTCACACCACAAGGAATAGAGGACACAATAGTTGTGGGGTTAGGCACAACAGGGTATAGACTCTACACTGTAGAGGAATCACATAGTTATTAATTGCTCTCAAAGCCATATATATATATATTCTTACCTTCAGTGTCAAGTTTAGGCTTTTTTTCACTGGAAGTATAGGAGTATTGACTTCAGATCTACCTGGAACAACAATTCCTTGTTTAATCAGTGAATCAATTTTGGGAGCAATTCTTGCAATTGCTTCTTTAGATAGAGGGTACTGAGGCACAGATGTGGTTTCCCTCCTCTAGTAGCAATAGAAACTGGTATAGCTGATTTTAATAACCCAATATCAGTAGAGGAAGTTGCCCAAACCTCTTGAGGCAAGGAATCAGGAACAGGGAAATCAGGTAAGTCATCATCCTTCTCAGAGGTGGTATCAGGCAAATTCTTATTACAGTATTCACTTAAAACATTTACAAAAAACAGGATAGTATTCACTTAGAACATTTACAAAAACAGGCACAAACAATTTTTCATCAGGTAAATTCAATAAAAGATTGTTATCAGACAATGAATGACAATATTTAGCTTACGTAGTAAATCTCAACTCAATAAGTTGGCAGGTGATTGGGGTATCCATAGGAAAGAATGCATTATTGTAATTGAACCAAGATTCACTTCTAGAGGTTACTATAAGGGGACTAGTTGATCTTTACCATCTACTCCAACCACATTCATCTTCTTAACTATACTTCCTTTATCCTTAGGAATGAATTTAAAAACAGAGAGTGAAGAGAGTGAAGTTAAACAAGTCACCTTAACACCTTCAATATACACATCCATTTGGGGAAGGGGAGAGGCCAGAATGGGTAGGGTAGGTAAAACTGTCAAAATCATTCTTGGCAACTGGGAAGTCTGCCCTGTGAGTCTCAAAGCCTGCCTCCACACCTGCCCCTCCCTTGCCCTGTCATACTGGAGAGGTCTCTTTATTTTGGTGATCAGTATCTCTGTTCTGAAAATTCCAATCCCTGTATTTGGGTTTCCAACTCTGATTTTATGGATTCCAACCTGTATTCTGTGGCCAATTTCTGTTATTGTTTTCCACCTAAGCAGCTACTCATCTGTTCCAAAAGTTCCTGTCTACTAAATCCTTCCTTCTCTGACTACACTCTCTGCATATGACCTGTTGCAGGCCACTGCCTTTCTTGAAGTGGGGCTAAAACTGCCTTGGAACTTTGTCCTGGCCTTGGAAGCAGCTTCTCTATCTTTCACTTCGTCTTTTCCTTCAAACCCATTCAAAGCAACAGCCTTCAATTCACCGATAGGCTTTTCATGCCAGCCTGGACAGTATTTCAGGAAATACTCCTTAATGTGTGGGAGAGTGGTTTACAAATGCCATCTCTAGGGTTAATAGGATGTAGCCTAGTGAATCTCTTGGCACTTTTATACAGCCTATCATAAAACTTCATAGGTGATTCATCCTTCTCCTTCACAGTCTCTTGAAACTTGCTATAGTTCTCTGGACATTCTGAAAATAATTTCATTCCCCTTTTAGGTTATTTCTGGTATCAGCTAAACGATTATGTCCCCAACAGTGTTATAATCCCATCCCGGATCTTATAATGGCCAGGTCCCGGCCCCTCCTAAGACTGCCACTACTCTGTTAGTGGTTTCTATCACCCCAATCTGAAGGGTCTGAAGGGGATGGGTCTCATCAATAATGCTTATTCTGCACTCTTTGCCTGATTCAGTGCAAAACTTTATTCTCTACTCATATCTTGGCAACATTTCCAGAAATTGGACTCTCAGCCAGGTATTTGCTGGTATAAAGGGAAAAAGGGTTAATTTATTAAAAGGTTGGACTGGATTATTTAAGAATAGAGTCACCAGGAATTTTAATTTATTCCAAAGAGATTTATTTACATTTTATTTACAAAATATAGAAAGAACGAAGTAGGAAATCAGAGAGAGGATGGGGTAAGATATCTAGCCTAAGCATTAAGTAATTTACTCCCGGGCCTTGGCTCAACCCAGGCAGGGAGGGTTAGTCCTTAGCTGGCTTCGGCCCTTGTAGCTGAGGACTGGAGATACAGGGAGCCTCTCTCAAGAGGATAGATCTCTCCTGAGGCTAGTCTCTTCAGAAAAATCCAGCAGTTAAGAGTCAGCCTTTCACTCACAATGTGTCAGTCCAAAGTAAGAGACTTAAGGATAGTCTCACTAGGAATAGGGTCTCAAGTCCAGTCAGTAGATTCTTCTTCAGCCTCCACACCAAGTAGAACTCCAAGTAGAACTCACTCAGGAAGTTGTAACTCCCTTTTAAAGACACTTCCTTTTGCGTCACTTCCTGTGCCTTCCCCTAATTTTATGTCTACTAATCACAGTTGAAGCTTTGCTTTAAGACTGCCATGGGGCAGTTAATTTAATTCTGATTCATCACCCACTATTGTACATGTGGATCACAGACCTTCCCCATTCAAGTGTGAATGGAATTTTTATACCTTTGGTAATTAAATCTAAATATGGGCAGATGTCCCCACTCAACTTTTAAGTAGGGTGTTTACACTTTTGGTGATTAAATATAAAAATAGGCAGGGGTTACAATTTAATCTTCACAATCAGGGGAGAGTTAATTAATTTCATTTTCACAATCAGGGGAGAGATAAATTTAATCTTCACACTGGGTTCCTGATTTTGGACACTGCTCTTCTTTCCAGCTTCAGAATAGAAAGGAAGGTTTTAGGGGGTTTGCAAAAACAGTCCTAGTTTGAAATCAAGTAATCAGGAATAAAGATTTCCAAAATTATTTTTCTTCACCTCTTTCTCCTACTCAATTAATTTTTCTTGCTGAACCAGATATTACCAATATCCTAAATATTCAAGCTGTTTCCAATTTTCTTGTTTCTCTAAAAAGGCTTCTAACTTATTCATAGCAAAAATAAAATTTAGGGTTCCAAATTTTGGCCAGAAGTTCTTAAGGACTTTAGATCAAAGAAAACAATACTTAATAGATTTGTCCCTATCTTTTCTTTGTTCAATAGGCAGATCTCCATTATCCCAAGCTTTTAAAAATCTGTCTAGGGGGGAGCCTTCTGGAATCAGTCCCCTCTAAAGTCTAGAGCCCATATTGGGAGGCATCCCACCTGTCAGAGTCACAGAGCTTGTTGAAACATTAACCCTTTGTGTGACCTAGACTCTAGCCACACAAAGCACCATGTTAACTAGGGAGTAGAACACTCCACATGCCAATCTTGGCAACGGCTTCTCAGGAACACCCAATCAAGGAGTTAAAACTGAGAAACCCTTGTAAAGTTTCTTTGGCTACGAGATCAGCACTACTCTGTTTGGTCCCCTTGGAAGTTCCAGATTCTCCCATAGTGTACCACAACACACACAAAAATCTACACTAAATATGTGAGTGGGAACAATTTCAACACACTGTGAATATCCCCCAGGTATAGACCTAGCCAGGAACCCTCTGGCCCCTGCATCTAGCCCTCCAACTCAAAAAAAAATCTCAGTTTTTAAGAGAGCATAACACCTTAAACAAATAACCTAGACAGAAACTCTTAATTTCTCTCTACCATTTTACATATTACGTAGCCTAGGACATACAGAAAAAACTGCCTTATTAATTTTAACTCAGTAAAGAAAATTTAGTTCATTTCCACAAACTAAAGAAATAAAAGTTTTAGTTCCTCTTTTTCACAAACTTCTGGCTTATATCAAATTTAAAATAAAATTGAAGAAAAATGAGAGATAGGTCTGGAAATATCTCCAAGTCTGCAGCCTTGAAGAATTCCAGATCCTCTTACCTTACTTGGATGACAGGATTCTTGGACTAGAGGAGCCATGGTCTGCTCACCAAAACTCAGCTTCTCTCATACAGAAAAAGGAATGGGAAGAATAAATCTTCTCAAATGTGTGGGTACCCATTTGAGATCAATATTTTTCTGTATGAAGAAGAGACCCCTTGGAGATGACAAGGCTGTCACTCTAATCCCACCAGAGTTGCCAACTGTTGTGTAATAGAAACCCACTGACTTAATATAGACAGTTTTGGTAAATAAAGTCAAAAAGCCAAATTTCTCCAAGTCAAGGTAGAAAGTTAGATTTTATTGGAAGAGGGCCAAGTCCTCCAATAAAAGCATTCTCTTACATGTATTACATTGTTGGACTCCAGCAAAAGACCCCTCCCAGAGGCAGAGACCTGGTTTATATACTGAGGCAGTAACAAAATGAATATTTCTGTACAAGGTTGATGACATATCACAAGACATAACAGCATATGAACCTTATTTAGAAACAGTTACCCAACTACAAAGCTGATTGGTTGATTGGTTAATTCATTTCAGAAAGCCCACATTAGTCTAAAGGTTAAATCACAAGGCAATACCCTTATTTGGGCAGATAGCGCTGACCACTACCTCAGACTCATCTGATCTAGGGAGAAGGATAGTTATTTTCCAAACAGGGAGGGATGCAAGATGTTTGCACCACTTCTGGTCATGAAACTCAGATGGTTAGCACCTTATGATAAAGGGAAGTACAAACTTAGGGAGGGGTTAGAAATCCCCTTAGAAGCAGTTTTTATGCTTTAGTTAGAAATCCTTATAAAAATCATGAATTCTACTGATTGTATTAAGGTTATAATGGGATTTATACTAATCACTTTAAAATCACAATATTATCTTAAACCTATCACTATTGCTAAAATCCAATCAATATAAGGGGGTAGGGGACTTTCTTCCTGACATAAGATAAGCAGTAAGGAACTGCTGAAAATGATAGAACAAAACAATGGAATCATGCTATGGTTTCTCTTTTAAGGAAATGAATCTTATTTTTAAAGGAGAAGAGATGTGGCATGAGCATCTGAGAATAAATTTTAATGAGGTGAGGAAGAAAAGCTCACCATTTTTTCATTCGAACAGTTCAAAACAAAATTACTTTCAGTACATTAGTAAGAACAATAAAATGACTTTTAAATGAATTTACTCAAGAGGATATTACAAGAACAAACTATAATGTTAACATTTTTTGCAATATAGATCAACAGGTAAAATCGTTAATTCCTATCTGAATGCCCTATCCCAGCTATTTGTTCAATGGCATGAAAAGTATAAAACATATTCTCGGTACAGAGTAACAATTTTTTTAAAAATGAGGGCTTCATGTAGTTATTTAGCTTGTCCTCTTTCTATTCTCTCCTCCTTCTCAGAGATATCAAAAATTAGGTCTTCGTTTGCATCAGAATATATTTACCAAGTTCCCAATAATTACAAGAACTGGTCCCATGCTCTATCTTTTTGCTGTGATGAGGAAACAGTTCTGAGGCAAAGAGAGCAGGAATGTATATTCTATTTAACAACATGAAGTAATAAAGATTTTTCTTTCTCTTTCAAGGACTGCTTTAAAGAGGTGAAATAATTTATTTGTCCTGAGAGAGAAAACTAACAAAGCAAATGTGTACCCCAGGAAGCATTCAAAGATGGGCCTACAGGACTCTCTTTGTAACTTCTGAGGATTCCTGTGGCTTGGCACTGAAAGACTTTGTGTTTTAAGAAACCATCTCTATATTTGCCTTGAAGCAGGAAGAGGTAATGACTCAGTGCACCTTAAAAAGGGAATGAACCGCCCTCTGCCTTTCTTTTCCGTCTACTCAATGTGTGGCAAGTAGCTCTCTCTCTCTCTCTCTCTCTCTCTCTCTCTGTCTCTCCCACCCCACCCAGCCTGAATTCAAATTCAGCCTCAGACACTTTCTAGGTGAGTAACCCTGGCATGGCAGGTAATCCTGTTTGTCTCAGTTTTCTCATCTCTATAATGAGCTGGAAAAGAAAATGGCAAACCACTCCAATATCTTTTTTTTTTTTAAACCCTTACCTACTGTCTTATAATCCATACTATTTATTGGTTACAAGGCAGAAGAGTGGTAAGGGCTAGACAATGGGGGCTTCAATGACTTGCCCAGGGTCATATAGCTTAGAAGTGTGCGAGGCAAGATTTGAACCTAGCACCTCTTGTCTCTAGGCCTAGCCCTCAATCCACTGAACCACTTAGCTGTCCCCTCTCCAGTACCTTTGTCAAGAAAATCCACAACAGAACAGGAAGAATTGGATGTGACTGAAATGACTGAACAACAGATGGTCCAGTACAGCTCTAAATCCTATAAACATAAGCCCAGAATTTCCCTAGTAATAAGATACTTTTTAATGTAAATTAGTTTCAACCTTACATCAGCTAAGTGATGTGGTACTCTAAAAATTTTTATGCCCATTGTGCCAATATGAAAATTAAGGCTCAGAGAAATTGAGGCAAGACTGATTTGCCTGGGATCACAGAGTTACTAAGTGGCAATAGCAGGATTTGGAACCAGGTTCATTATTATTTCTATTACACCAGACTGTCTCTTCATTGAGAAAAAATTAATAATGCTCAGGTCTGAATACAGAATAGTCACATTTCATGGTATGATGAAGAACCAGTACAAGAAACTACAAAATTCAGTTAATGTATCTTCTTAGAAATGGAAGATGAATTATAAAATATATTGATTTTATTGAAACAAAGAAACTAATTAAATGTCTCCCAAATGAATAAAGTGTTTATACAATATCTTTTCATCTTGAAAAAACATATGATACAAAGTAAGTGCTTAAGATTGAACTATAATGTCCAAAATGCTCCTTGCAATTAAAAAAAAAAATCTGCATCTGACCTCTAGGTGAAGAGACTACTCAGTATTGAATGTGTTCACGTCATACATTAATATTCATTTTTGTTAAGTCAAAAAGATCATGAAATAGATGTTGCCTATATGCACTACAAATACATTTAATGTACACACACACACACACACACACACACACACACATGCATACATCAAGGGGAAAAATAGACACTTTCTCCATGAAATGCTAAAGAAGAAAATGGTAAACTATTCCAATACCTAAACCAAAAAACTCCATATGGGATCATGAAGAGTAGTGAGAAGAACCCAACAACAAATGACAGCATAAAACTGGCATTTACTTCAAGGTATCCAACTACATGGGTAATTTCTCCAGGGATACAGTACTACCCTTCAAATATTCTCATCCTATTCATTTCTTATCCAGGTTCTCCCAATTCTGGACCCTGTATTGAGTAAGAGAAAGAGATAGACTGGATTTAGTACATTTGCAGCACTTTGAATAATCCCAAAATATTCCCTAACATAACATATTTTGGCATGTTGCATTTAATACTGCTGATTACCATCTTCTCTTGGATATTCTTTTCTCTCTAGGTTTTTGTGACACTTGTTCTTAGTTCTCCTTCTCCCTGTTTGGCTGCTTCTCAGTCTCTATCACTTGGACCCTCCTCTCGATTCCCCTTAATTCCTCATCCTCACCCATCCCCACATGTCTAGACAGTTACCAATTAATGTCATTTCTACCTCCACAATATTGCTTACATACAGTTCCTTCTCTCCATTTATACAGCCACCATCCTAGTACTGACTATCATTACCATTTATTTGGGCTACAATAATAGTCTTCTCATTGGTCTTCCTGCCTCGTCTCTCTCCACTCCAATCTATCCACCACATATCATCAAAGTGATTTTTCCTGAAGCACAGGCTTGAGTACATCATGCCCCCAACTCGTTAAACTCCAGAGGTTCCTTATCCCCATTTGGATTAAATTAAAAATTTTTGACCTGATGTTAAAAACTCTTACAAATGTGTCCCCTTCTACTTTTTCAGTGTTCTTACACACTATTCTTCTTCCTATATTTTGGAGTTAAGCTATACTGGTTGTCCCTCACACATGAAATTCCTATCTCCAATCTCCATGCCTTTTACATTGGCTATCCCTATATGATAGGAATGCTCTTCTTTCTCATCTAGCTCCTTTAAGACTCGGCTCAAGCAACATTTTCTGCATGAGATCCTTCCTGATCCCCCCAGCTATTAGTACTTTCCCTTGCAAAGTTAACTTTCATATGTGTTTTATACATTTTATGAACCTGTATGACTGTTGTCTACCATATTAGAATGCAAATACCTAGAGGACAGAGACAATTTTGCTTTTTTCTCTTATCTCCACAACCTGATATCTAACATATCTTATTGACTGAGTTCATTCAAAAGATTTTCCAGTGATGTTTTAGGGATATAAATCATTAATAATACAGTTCCTGAAATATGAAAACTGTGGGTGCTCAAAAAGATGGTTGCTATAAGTAAGCTTCAACATTTTATCAGAGATGATTTGAACAAAACGTGAAGCAGTGAGTACAATAGAAAAGAGGCTAGATTTAGAAAGAGAGCCTGGATTCAAATCTTGACCTTGCTATTTACTAATAGATCTCTCTTTCATCTATAAAATGAGAAGATTAAACTAGATAGCCCCTAAATCCTTTATAGCACTAAACTATGTTCTTATGATTAGGAGGGAAAATATCCATCCAGAAAATGTGTGATGGAAAAATTAGGTGGTTCAATCATGAAAATAAGAGCAAGAGGTAACAGATAGCTCAAAGGTCATAATGGTGTCCAAAAAATAGAGAGAAAGAGAGAGCACTTTGTGTCATTCAGTTTTTTTAATAACATTTATAAATTCATGTCATTGACCTTAAAAAATAAATTAGCATTATATTTAAATGTTTTGAGTTCACAAACCACCTGCAAAGTTGTTTAATAATAGCCATATTTTTGTTAAAAGTTAGTCATCAACAATCATTAAATTCTTGTTATATGACAGGAATCATGTTAGGTGCGAGAGGTACAAATACAAGGAAAAGGAAGGCAGTCTATACCCTCAAGAAGTTTATATTATAATAGGGAAATACAACATATAAAAGGAAGTTGAAAGTGGGAGGAGGTATGGAGAAAGGGAAGGTTCCTCATGGAGGGTGGCCAATGGAGAAGTCCCAAGAGCTGCCCTGGGGGCAATGAAGAGATGGCTGGCCAGCAAGCTCCTGAAATGGGCATCCTGAGAGGAGCCATCCAAAGGGAAGAGGGCTGTTGCAAGGAAGGTTCTGAAGTATGAACTTCAGGACCGAAGTGATCTTCCCAGATGAAGAAGTTTATAGGGGTATAATGTTCAGAGCACAACCTGATAAGAAATGAATAAAATTACTTACAAGGAATTGGACTAAATAATGTGTAAGGTTTATTCCAAATCTAAATCCTATAATCCTCAGAGGCAGCATGTTATACTAGGGTAAAGGTTGGTATTTGAGTCAAAATACCTGAGTATAAATCCTATCACTGACATGCCAGCTATGTGGTCCTGGAAAATTCACTTTGTCTTTTTGTACCTTGATTTCATCATTATAAATTGAGGATAATACTATTTTTCACTATGAATCTCATAGGTTTGTTCTGTACAAACATTATCAATCTTCAGGAAATAAAGAAATGTTTGATATCAATAAAATGTTTACTGTAGAATACAATAAAAATTGTGATCTTAAGAATATCATTGATTGGCTGAGATAGCAAAGTAAAGGCACTCAACCTCTTCCAAATTTTCCTCCAAGCAACTTTAAAATAAGGCTTCAAAACAAATTCTGGAGTAACACACACACACACACAAACACATACACACACACAGAAGTGAAATAATATTCTATCTCAAAAGAACTTAGAAGGTCAGCAGGAAAAGTCTGTCTCAGTGGAGTAAGAAGGGAGCAAAGTCCAGCCTCATGCCTCACCCAGCAAACCAGCAGCATGAGCCTAAGCCCCAGCAAAGTCTAGGCATCAACTTCCAGAGCCCTCAACCCACAAATGGTTAGAGGATCAGATAACTGGTCAGAAGGAGATTATAGGGGATTTTTACTTAGCATTAGGTGCAGAACTCTGTGGCATTGCCCATACAAGGACTGTGGTTTCCATACCAAGGCAAGGAAGAGCAGTAGTACACTAGATCTCCCATCAATAGGGGAGCAGAAATCCTGGTTACAGTTTCAAGGAAGAAAACAATGCTTATGATTACTCATAGATCAGAGTATAGGCCAAGAGAGAGGTGACCACAGCTCTCCTTAGAATATACCACTCCAGAAGAACTAAACTTACAGAAGCCTCAGAACCAGCTCTATAAACAACACACACACACACACACACACACACACACACACACACACACACACACACAAAAACCCTGCCTCTTCAAACAGTGCCCCCTCCACCCTGGGAGCCCAACTTTAACAAAAAGCTTGAGGTCAAGAAATTGACTGGCAAAAGGAATAAGCAACAAAAAAGAACCTGATCATAGAAAGTTAGTAACAGGGAAGATCAAAATACAAACCCAAAAGAGGATGTCAAAATGGCTATTTGCAAAGCATCAAAGAAAAGAGTGAATTGGTCTCAAGCTCAAAAATATTTACTGGAGGATCTCAAAAAGGATTTAAAAACTCAAATAAGAAAAGTAGAAGAAATTTTGGAAAAAGAAAAGGGAATGATGCATGAGAATCATAAAGAAAAGTCAACAGCTTGATAAAGGAAACTTAAAAATGAGAAAATATACAAAATTCACTGATGAAAATAACTTCTTACAAAAGTAGAATTAGCAGAATTTTGTTTTCTTTTTAAGCCATGTTGTTAGAATTCTTTGTTTTTTGTGGAATGAGGCACATTTTGCAGATAGAATGTCTTAGAAACTGAGTTGAAATGGTTGGGGATTTCTTCCCTGCCTAGTTTATGAGACAATTTCTCTTGAACACCAACAGGGAATTCATACACACTCACACACACACACACACACACACACACACACATACACACACACACACAGACTCATATGAATCATCTACCTAGAAAAGGGATATTCACACACAGACTCATATGAATCATCTACCTAGAAAAGGGATATTTAACAAAACAGAGATGTTCAATTATTTCTGATGAAAAGACTAGAGCTAAATAGAAAATACAATTTTCAAATACAAGGCTCAAGAGAAGCATAAAAAAGTAAACATAAAAGAGTAATCATAAGGAACTCACTGGAGTTAAACTGTTGACATTTGTATATGGGAAGATGGTATTTGTAACTCTTAATAACTATCATTATTAAGGGCAGTTAGGAGTATACAGAGATAGAGGGCATAGACATGAATTAACTATGATGGGATGACATCTGAAACTGTATTACAAAGCAATAATCATCAAAACAATCTGGTCCTGGCTAAGAAATAGAATGGTTTTTTAGTGGAATAGATTAGGCACATAATACACAGTAGGAAATGATTGTAGCTGGACAAAAACTGACAGACAAAATTGCTGGGAAAACTAGATAGCAGTTTGGCAGAAATTAGGTATAGACCAACACCTCACATCTTATACCAAGATAAGATAAAAAGGAGTACAGGATTTAGACATAAAAGGCGTGTGATAATTAAAATGAGTTTGATAAATATAAATATACATAAAATAAATATAAATTTAAAATTCTCATTGTGGTCGCCATTTATAAAAATTAACTCTTAACTCATGAGGCTGTTAGTAGCTTTAGTAGTTTTATTACAGCAAGGTAGAGATGGTAAAGTGGGAAATGTAGGAAGGAGGTAGAAAATATTGCCTAGCTAAATACCCTAAGTCGGAATCCGAGTGCCTCCAGACCGAAGTGAGTGTCCCACTGAAGAGAGGAGAAGTGCCAAAGAGCCAGTGTCAACTGCCAGGGTCTTCTCAATCCAAGCAAGTCACCAAAGCTGAACTCTTTGAATCACCAATGCCAAATCCAAGGCAGAATTGAATACCTAATCAAGCTGAGCCATAGCAGACTGAGCTGCCAAAAGACCTCGAGGGTCCCAGAGGCTCCTGCTTATATGCAGTTTTCTCCACCTATCAACTATGGAACTATGCCCTAAAGGCTATAAAACCATGCATACCTTTTGATCCAGCAATAAGAGTACTACATCTAGATCCCAAAGAGGTAAAAAAAAATTGGGTAGGGGGGACCAATATGTAGGAGAACCTATATATTTATAGGACCTATATTTAAACCAATTCTTTTTGTTGTGGCAAAGAATTGGAAATTGAGGGAATGTCCTTCAATTGGGTGATAGCTGAACAAATTACAGTATATGATTGTGATGGAATGCTATTGTGCTATAAGAAATGATGAGCAAAAAAACCTGGAAAGTCTTACATGAACTTAAGCAAAATGATGAGAGCAGAACTAGAACATTGTACTCATTAACAGCAATATTTTACAATCATTAACTGTGAATGGCTTAGTTATTCTCAGCAAGACAATGTGCTAAGACAATTCTTAAGGACCTATGATGACAAATGCTATCTACCTCCAGAAAAAGAATTGATGGAATCAGAGAGCGGATCAAACCATACTGTTTTATAACTATTTTTCATGGGGTTTTTTGTAAGTGGTTTCTTTCACATCACTAATATAGAAATGTTTTGCCATGACTACACATGTATATAATATCATTTTTATCAAATTGCTTGCCTTCTCAATGAAAGAGGAAGAGAATTTAGAACTTAAAATTATAAAAAATAATGTTAAAATGGTTTTTACAGGTGATTTGAAAATATAATAGCTTAAAAAATAAGTCAAAGGACAAAAAAAGAACATAACTGATTTTTGGGTAATATTTTCCCCAATTATATATACAAACTTTTTTCTTTTTTTAAATTAATTAATTTCTTTGTTACATTTACATGTTACATTTGTAACATAAAGTTCCTAGGTATCACCCTCCCTCTTGTTTCTGGAACAGAGAAGGAATCATTTGACAAACACATAAATAGATAGATAGATAGATAGATAGATAGATAGATAGATAGATAGATAGATAGATAGATAGATAGAAACTGTCTTACTTTTTTGACATCAATTCTTTCTCTAGAGATGGGCATACACGTGTTATTCTTCAAATATATTTCTGTTGTTGTATAGAATATTCTCTTGGTTCTATTTGTTTCACTTTTCATGATTTCATGTAGGTCTTTAATTAAAATTTTTTTTTTCAGATTACATGTAGATATAGTTTCATTATCTTGCTGAGAATAGCTGTAATTTACATATGATCATTGTACAATATTGCTGTTATTATGTACAATGTTCTCCTAATCTTGCTCATTTCATTTTGCATCAAATCATGTAAGTCTTTCCATGCTTTCTTTTAACCCTTAACTTCCATCTATGCATTGATTCCAAAACAGAAAAGTGATAAGAGCTAGGCAATGAAGGTCACAGAGTCACAGGAAGTATCTGAGACAAGATTGAACCCAGGACCTTCCATCTCCAGATCTGGCTCTCAATTCACCAAGTCACCCACCTAGCTGATCCCTTTCCAGGTGTTTCTGAGAGCATCCTGCTCATTGTTTCTTATAACATAATAATATTCCATCACAATCATATGCCACATTTTGCTCAATCATTCCCCAATAGATAGGTACATATAGATTCTTTTTCTTTTTTTTTCTCTTTGGGATATAGGCTAATAGGATACTGCTGTATCAAAGGGTATGCAGTATTGTAGCCCTTTAGAAATAGTTCCAAATTCCTCTCCAGAATGATTGAATCAATTCACAACCCCCCCCAACAGTGCATTATTGTTTCAAGTTTTCTACGCCTCTTCCAACATTTGTCATCTTCCTTTTCTGTCATAATAGCCAATCTGATAGGTGGGAGGTGGTACTTCAAAATTGTTTTAATCACATTTCTCTAATTAATAGTGATTTAGAGAATTTTTCACACCTATATATAGCTTTGATTACTTCATTTGAAAACTGCCATGCATATCTTTTGATTACTTCTCAATTGGGGAATGGCTTGTATTCTTATACATTTAACTTCTTTCTGTATATATTTGAGAAGTGAGGCCTATATTAGAGAAACTTGCTATGATTTTTTTCACACGTATGATTACTGTGTATTTCTCTTCATCCTATGTTCCCCATTTATCCTGCTCTCTCTGCCCTTTCATTCTGTCCATCCTCAAAAGTGTTTTGCTCTGATCATTGACTTCCCCAACTTGTCTTCCTTTTTAGCACTCTGAACCCATTTCTCTTATCCTCTTCTCCTACTTTTCTATAAGCTAAGACAGCTTTCTATACCCAACTGAGTATGAATGTCATTTTCTCTTTGAGAGGATGCAAAAGCTGCTAAATCTTGTGTTATTCTGACTGTGGCTCCATGATATTTGAATTTTTTTTTTTACTTCTGGATGCTTATAATATTTTCTCCTTGACTTGGGATCTCTGAAATTTGGTTCTAATATTCCTGGAATTTTTCATTTTGGGATCTCTTTTAGGAGGTGATCTGTGGATTCTTTTAATTTCTATTTTAGCCTTCAGTTCCAGAATATCAGGACAATTTTCCTTGATAATTTCTTGATAGATAAGGTCTATGCTCTCTCCTTTTTTATTACGGCTTTCAGGCAGTCCAATAATTCTTAATCATCTCTCCTAGATCTATTTTCTAAGTCAATTATTTTTTCAATGAGATATTTCACATTTTCTTCTATTTTTTCCCCTGTTCTTTTGATTTAGTTTTATTGTTTCCTACTGTCTCATTAGCTTCCACTTGCCTGATTCTAATTTTTATATGATCATTTTCTCCAATTAGTTTTTTTAATCTCCTTTTCCATTTGGCCAATTGTACTTTTTAAAAAGTTATTTTCTTTAGTGAATTTTTGTATATCTTTTTCCATTTGGCTAACTCTGCTTTTCTTTTTTTTTTCTTTTTTTTACTCTCTAAGTAACAATTCTAAGACAGAAATGTTGAGGCTAGACAAATGGGCTTAAGTGACTTGCCCAGGGTCACACAGCTAGGAAGTATATGGGGCCAGATTTCAACCTGGGTCCTCCTGACTCTAACTAAGCCTGGTGTTTTATCCACTGTGCCATCTACTGCCCCCAGTTCTGTTTTTTAAGCAGCTCTCTTCAGATTTTTTGTGCTTCTTTTATGATTTGGCCTATTCTGTTTTGTTTTTTTTTAAGGTTTTTTTTTTCCAGTGTTTTTTTTAGTGCCTCTCTTACCAAACTGTTGACTTGTTTTTCATGATTTTCTTGCATTGTTCTCATTTCTTTCCCCAGTTTTCCCTCTACCTCTCTTATTTTATTTTTAAAGTCCCTTTTGAGCTCTTCCAGGAACTGTTTTTTGGACCTGAAACTAATTCACATTTTTCTTTGAGGCACTGAATCCAGTGGTTTTGACATTTTTTATCTTCTTCCAAGTTTATGTTTTGATCTTCCCCACCCCCAAAATAGTTTCTTATGATCAGTTCCTTTTTTTGTTGTTTGCTCATTTTCCCAGTCTACTTATTTTCTTTTATCTTAAAAAAAGTTGTTAAAATTACTATTCTTTAACTGTGGTAAAGGGAGACGGTTCCAAGCTTTAGGTCCTTTGTACAGCTGCCTTTAGAACTAGCTCTGGGGGTTTATCTCTGTACAGTTCTTCCAAAGTGGTATGATATAAGGTGATAAGTGTCTGTCGGCCTGTGCTCTGGTCTGTGAGTAACCACACGTACTCTTTCCCACCCTGGACTTGTGGCCAGCTCCCCTAAGGCCACAAGTACTAGTGAATTTAGTGTTCCTCCTCACTCCAAGACTGAGATCCAGGTATATTGTGTGTGCAAAGACAATGCAACAAAGTCCTGCATTCAGTGCCAGCAAAAGGATTCCTGTAATCTCCTTCTGACCAGTTGTCTGGCCCTATAACCATCTGTGGGGTTAAACCTCTGTTGCTGATTGAGCTACATCCCCAAGGCCTAGGCTAATTTGCTAAGATGGGGCCTGCCCTGGTGGGTTGGTCTGCAGGCCTTTCCCATGATGATGCAACAGACTTTTCTTGCTGATCTTCTAAGTTGGCTTGGGCAGAATAATTCATCCCTTACTTCTGAGGGTTATGCTACTCTAAAATTCATTTTGAGACCTTATTTTATAATGTGTTTAGACAGTAACTTAGTAGAGACTAAAAAAGTGGTTCCCACTTTAAAAAGTGACCACTTTTAAAAGTGGTCCCCATTTTTTCTTCTCCATCTTTTCTCTGTCACTATGATTGCTGTTTTACTCTGTTTTTTGCATGGAAAGAACCCAGAAATTTCAAGAATTTCATTGTCAAAGGAAAATAAGGCAAGGTACAGAATTATAGAAGCTTCTTTTATGGCAGGGCAGCTAATCCAAAGCAAGCTAATCTACCAGGAAAACTAAAGGTATAAAATTCCTATTTTTCCTCAGTGGTACAATGAAGATTTTACACTTTATACATAGTAACCACTGAATATAAAACAAAGAGGTATTTCAACCAGGCAACATTCAATAAATACTTATTTGGTGCTTATGGAGTACCTAACTTTGTTCTTGGAGTAGAAGTTACCAGAAAAAAACTATCTGATACTTTATAAAGGACTTTTTCTGGCAAATCTATTAGATAGGCCATGAAGGTATTATCTCCTCATACAGATATAGAAACTAAGGCTTAGATAAATTATCTGACTTGTTCAGCATCACATAGTAGGCAGAACTAAGAGGTAAATATAAATCTTGACTTCCGGTCTAGCACTCCTTCATACAATGTACTATCCTCACCAATCCTTGCCTAACATAGTACCTAAAACTCAGTAAATAATAAATAAATTATTATTGACTGGTTTGTTGACTTTGAGGAATTTATTCTTTAATAAAGAAGACTAATATAGAAAATAAAATGACATTTGTAAACATAGATAAATCTAGATTTATGAGAGTAGAGGTATACAACCAATTAACATCACAAAAAATGAAACTGACTACATTGTAACAGATGGGATGAGACGTATCTTAGATGTGGGAGTTACTACTGCATCAGCATCTCTGCATAGTCAGGCCAACTCATCAGAGCTAAGTTCAGAACTTATAAATAGAAAAAATAATAGTAATGAGAAAAAGATACACAATTAGTAGATTTAACTCTGAATTGAACAACTAAAAGGCAAAGTTTCCTAGTGGATAGAAGGCTAACTCTAATACCACCTATGATATACTGGGCAATCCTGGGCAAGGCCTTTAATATATTGGTATTCTAGTTAACTCTCTAAGACCATAAATAGCTGAGAATGCTAATGTACATTGGTAGGAGCAATTTTCTTATCTAGGAGTTTTCTATCCCAGGGAAATTACAGGTATAGTCCTTATCCAACCATAATGAAAAAAAAATTTAAAGGGAAATTAAGAACAGAAATCACTTTGTCACCAACCATCTAGATGTTAAAGCAATATAAATGAATTACTACAACGAGGAGGCCAGAAGTCCCCAGAAAACAATTTAGTAAACATTTAACTACTTGGAGGGACGGCTACCAAAGGCAACACTGGATTAGAATACATAACTTCATCTATATATTCTTCCAAAGAAGGATAATAAATAATTATGAGCAGTAAAATCTCATAAGCAGAGGGAAGCAATAGAGAAGGTTTGGCAGGATATACAGTTAAACAAATTCATCCCAAGGACATTCAAGAATGAAAATAAAGAAAGGCAAAAGATTTTCAAAAGTTATTACAATATGGGGTAGCTAGTGGCTCAGTGGATTGAAAGCCAAGTCTAGAGACAAGAGGATTCAATTCTAGCCTCAGACACTTCCTAGCTATGTGACCCTGGGCAAGTCACTTAACCCCCATTGCCTAGCCCTCACCATTCTTCTGCCTTGGAACCAAAATACACAATATCAATTCTAAAATGGAAGGTAAGGGTTTAAAAAAAAATTATTCCAACAAACTATTTTCCATCAAAGACAGAAGAACCACCATACTTGGACTTTAACATTACAGGCAAAGAGTCACTTTAACAGGAATTAAAAATAATACTACAGAAAATAAAATTGGGGAAAGCAGGCAATTCATATGGATTATACAGAATGTTCTAAAAGTCTTAGTGCAACTTCACTCAGACTTTTGGGATACCTGTAGCTAAGGAAAATCCTGTCTAGTGGCCATAAATTTGGGAAAAACCTGAAGGACTAATTTATAATGTATCTAAAGGAGGAGAAATACCAAAGGCCTGGAAAAATACTCAGATTTTATAACAACAACAAAAAGAGGATTCAGAAAACTTTACCATAAAACTATAAGCCTATTCTACTACTATCTATACAAAATCTTTACAAGGGGTCATCTAAATATGAACTGACAGTATCATTCATGAGAATATTAGTAGAGAATAAATAGCAAATAAGCTTTCAAAAACAATATTCAGCAATGGACCATATCTTTACCAACATCTCCATGGCTTTGCGCTGGCTATCCTGCCCATCTGGAATGTACTACTTCCTCTTACATTACAGAGTCTCTCTCCTAAAGCACCATCTTTGGTATGAAATCTTTCCTGATGTACCCTAAATGCTAGTATCTTCTTCAAACCGTCTTGTTTTAAACCAATATATTTGTATTTGTTTACTTTATACTAAAAATGTTTACATATGTATAGAAGCAATGAGGTGGTACAATGGATGAATTGTCGAAATTATAGTTTGTAAGATTTGAGATGGAATCCTGCTTTAGATACTTACTAGATACTCTTGTGACCCTTGGCAAGTCACAGTTCATTTGTAAAATAAAGATAGCAAAAGCACCTGCTTCACTAGGTTATTGTGAAGGTTAAATAGGATAAAATAGATAGTGCTCTGCAAAACTCAAAGTACTATATAATTCATAATAATTATATTAATTTACAATTATATTATTTATATATTATATATAAAATATATATTATTTACATATGTTATATACTTGTTCCCCCATTAGAATAAACTCTCTTTGAGTAGGGATTACTTTGTTCTTTATAAACATATCTCCAGTACAATAACTGAAAACAGCAGGTGATTAATAAATGCTTATTGATTTCTCAATTGAATATGATACAGAGAACACAAGACCCTGTTGTGCTTATTTTTTGTTAATTATGAAAAAGTATTCAATAAAGTTGAATTTAGAAGAAGGATATACATATAAAAGATGCCACCTGAAGGCAGCCGGGTAGCTCAGTGTATTAAAAGCCAGGCCTAGAGATTGGAGGTCCTAGGTTCAAATCTGACCTCAGACACCTCCTAGCTGTGTGACCCTAGGCAAGTCACTTGAGCCCCATTACCTAGCCCTTACCACTCTTCTGCCTTGGAACCAATTTATTGGTTCTAAGACAGAAGGTAAGGGTTTAAAAAAAAAAAGATGCCACCAAAAAATTGCTTGATGCGAATACCTAAATTGTCCCTCTGGTACCTTTAGGATTTTGGGAAAAAGAAAGGAAGACCTTCTTGGAGCAAACTCTAGACAATCTTATAGGATGGGCAGGCATGGAGTTATTTTCATCTTTAAAGGGGACTCCAAAAGGAGATTAGAGAATCATCTGAGCATTTGAGAGCTAAAGGCTTTTATTTTTTCTAACCTTTACCTTCCATCTTAGAATCTGTGTATTGGTTCTAAGGCAGAAGAGTGGTCTAGGCAATGGGGGTTAGGAGACTTGCCCAGAGTCACACAGCCGGGAAGTGTCTGAGGTCAGATTTGAATTTAGGTGCTCCTGTCTCTAGACCTGGCTCTCTATCCACTTAACCATCTAGCTGCCCCCTAGTTAAAGACTTTTTTGCTGACAACTAGAGTTTTTTTTTTTAATTGAAACAATTGGAATTAAAGAAGAGAGATGGTTTGTTAGTGGTTGAGAAAAGGAAATCTTATGATCTTTTAAAATATGCTCATTTAAAATCAGTTCCTTTCATGACAACTCCTTTGCCTTCTTCATTCCCTGTCCTTTATTATAGTCATTATAATATTTTACATATTTGTTACAACAGGAATATTTACAATTTTTCTATTGCATCCCCACCATCACACTAAAGTATAAAGTCCTTGAGGTCCAGGACCCTTTTGTTTTTGTTTTTATCTCCCCTAGAATAGGCTTTGTGCAAAGCAGGTTTTTAATAAATGTTAGCTGAATGCTGATTGAATTTATATGACCCGTTTAGTTTTTAAAATGCTTTTATAATTCCACCTCACTTTAATTGATTCCTTTTCCCCTGTGACTCAGGTTTTATCCACCTCTGTATCTTATACTTACTTTTAGTCAAATTAGAAGATCCTTTTTATTACTTTATCACCAAAGGATATCGAGAATATTATGGCTTTGAAGGCTCATCTAAGATTCCATCTGAGAGTGGCCTTGGAAGGTAGAGATACAGAATATTTGACCTTCATATTTCTATAGAGCCTGGCTGGGTTGCTGGAGATCCTGGAGGAAAAGGATGAACCTCCATGGGTTAATTTTGTCTAGGTTTTAAAACCAATGCATTGAATTTGAATTTACATCTCAGAATTGTTGTAATACATCGTACTCGTAGGTAGAGAGGATGGAAATTATCAGTCCCATTTTTGTAAATTGAGACATAAAGGATTCAAGAGTCTGAGGGCATATAGACTTCTGGAAAACTCCAGAAACTATGGCACCTTACATCCAGCCCAGGGTTCCATTTCCTTATGAATGTTAGAATGGATGAGTGAAAAGACATTTATGAAGCCCTTTTCTGTGTCAAGCATTGGGTTACCTGCCCATAAGGAGTTTACAATCTAATGAGAGAGGCAACACACATAGGAAAGTTGTGACCAGAAAGAGACACTTTGGTTTCCAGGGTGGTTAAAGGGGGCCATGAGGAAGCAGAATGACATATTTCTTCTAGGAACAATGGCAGAATAGATTGGATTTGGTACTAGATCTCATACACCAGGGGCAGTGGATAGAGGGTCAGGCCTCAAGTCATCTTCCTGAGTTCAAATCTGGTCTCAGACACTTACTAGCTGTGTGACTCTAGTCAAGTCATTTAAAACTCTGCCTCAGTTTCCTCATTTGTAAAAGGAGCTGGAGAAGGAAATGGCAAACTACTCTTAATCTAGATATTATTTAAAGATAAGATGATTAAGTCAAACAAATTGATTCACAATCAATTAGCTAACTCGGTCATAAATAGATGTCTATAGAAGTTCATCGGAAGAAAGAGATCAAAGTAAGCAAACATTACACTGGAGAAAGAATTTGCTGTTCGGCATAAAAAAGATCCTCAAGCAAGAGGAAGCATGAGATCTGCAGCGGAGTTAGGGAAAAGATTAACAAAGGAAAAATCATAGTCTCCTCTGCTGCCCATCCTCCACCTCCATTTCACAAGGGAGAGCTTTGGAAGACCACACAGGGTTGATAGCCCTGTCACCTACCAAAGTAGAAAGTTACACGGATCTCCTTAGGAAAACATGAAAAGGAAAAAAAAATCTTTTCACATCCAACCTTTCTTTGTGTGCTCTACTCAGCTTCTCCCAAGGTTCAAAGAGAAAGAGCAACTGGTCAGGTCTTACTGTCTTTGGACCTTGCCACTCGAGCCTCCTTTTCCATGAAGTTCTTCAAAATGCAGGTGTCTGTGGGCTTTTGTACCTTAGCAAGGCCCTTATAAAGAAAAAGGGTCCAAGAAAACTGACTTAGTAAGGAAGAAAAGCATCCCAGCCGTCTGGCATTCCAACAAACCCAGTAAAACAAAACAAAACAATTCTTTAAATGGAAGGAAAAAATGGGAAAGGTGGAAGGTGGGGAGAAGAGGTAATAAAGTTAACAAACTGCAGTAGGGCGGAATACTTCGGCGAGAGAGCTTAGGTACCTACAAGACTCCTTGTCCAGGTTTCTAATTTGTTAACCGAGCTCTCTCCTCCTGCCTCGCCCAAATCAAGAAGAATTAGTATTTTTCTTTCTCATAACAGCTTAAGAAGAGGTGGGAAGCCGCTGCTAGAGACTTGGGAGGAAGAGGCTTTGGAGAACAGTGTTGAGAGGAACTGAATTGCGTTCGGAAATAACCGTCCATGGGAAGTGTTGGGGGGCACTATTTCAGCGCTATAAAGGAAGCTGGGGGAGCTCAGGGTCACAGAGCTCACATCCGAAGAATGAAGGGATGGGAAACGGAGAAAAAGCAATCGAAAGGAAGGGCTGGCCGACCCAGAGAGGAGGAGAGGCCGCCCAAAGAGGTAGAGTTTAGAAGGGGCGGGCAGTCCTTGGGGCAGGAGGGAAGGAGGGGAGTTCACACAGTGGGTGGAGCAGGGGGAGGAGCTCAGGTGGTGTTGATACACAAAGGAAAGAGTCCTCTCCACAGTCTGTCTCCTCCCTCCCGCTGACGTAGTCGATTTCTTACGAGTCTATAATCCGGAGCTCAGAGAAATTCTTCAGAGCCGCGCGACGTCGTTTCCCGAGCTTGTCGTTGCAGCGGGAGAGTCTATCTCGGCCCCGCCGTCCACCACGCGTCCGCCCTGCCCCGCCGACACCTACCTACGCTTCCCTTTCCCTCTGGATCGTTCGGGATTTGGGTGGGGACTCAGGATTTTTTTTTTTTTTGCCGCTCGATTCTAGTTTTGGGCCGTTTGTAGTCCTTTTGTTTGTTTTACGGTTCAAGGTTTCATTGAGAATTGTTAGACGAAACCCTTTTAGAGAGGTTTGGAAGCGGAGCCAAGAACCTTCGAAACCAACTAAGGTAATAATCCCGAGCTGAATCATCTTTGAGGGGGACAACGTGGGGGGTGGGGTGGGGGAAGGGAATCGAAAGAGGCCGGGGATCTCGCCTTCGGTGGCGGCCTGTTATTGTTGGGCCTCTAACTGGCCGGCGGGCGGGGGCGGTGGTCGAGGCTGAAAGCTTCGGACTGCCCCCTGGCTTGTGAGCCCCCGGGCATTGGGCGGGGGGGGGGGGCTGGCCGGGGCCGCCGCGGCTGGTGCTGCATCTTTTTGAGGGAGGGGGAGGGGAGCCCCGAAGCTGACGATCCCTCTGGTGCGGTCTTGTGACTAATTTGCATTTATCATTTTAAATTCTGGAGGCCCAGGTTCTGTGGGTAGTAGGGAATAGAGGTTTAGTTAGGCCAGTAATAGGAAATGCGGGACGGAGGATGTGTGACAATCGACGATCAATATTGCATCAGTTTCCTGGCGTAGAAAGGGCCTGGCCAGGAGCTGGTGTGTTTGAACCCGGTGCCTATAAATGTGTGTAAACAAACGGGGCCTTTGCTTTTTGTATAGCCTGGGAGGTTATTTTGTTATTTGGATGATCATTTTTTAAGTTGTTATAAAACGAATGGGAACTTTTGGTCAGTTAATTTTTTTTAAAAAGTAAATTATATTGCCGCAGATCTATAATCTTTGCTGTTCCCAGCCAATATGTGTGCCTTGGGACATCCCAAAAAAGTGAGAAATAATTCGAGGCCACCTGAAATGCAAACACTTAAGTCTGTATGAAATGTGTATCACACCCCCTTCTATATCGATGACAGAGGGAGAAAATAGAGGAAAAACCCAAGAGCACTTCTTGGACTGATCCAATTTGGATCGGTGTTAATATAAAATTCCGCATGAGGATGAGGATATTGCCTTTTGGAGGGTGAATCACTTTAGTGAGTAGCGGTGGGAGATTATCTTTGTTCTCCTCCATAGACTGTGTCTTGTACTTTTCCTCTTGCCTCCTCGAGCTCCCCCGCCCCTCTCTCTCTTCTGGTACTTTTCCACTCCTCTGGCTGAGGATGAATCAGCCCTGATGAGCTTCTCCGCCAGAGGCAGCGGCGGCGGCGGCGGCGGCGGCAGCAGCAGCAGCAGCAGCAGCAGCAACTTGCCACGTGATCCAGCCTAGGAGACCACTGCAGTATTGACGTTTTTTCCTTTTACCTTCCCCAGACTGGGCGAGTGTGCGCTGCACCCAGCCGCAAAGGACAAAAGGAGCTGAGTTGAACCTTTGGGTTGATTCCATAAACGGAGGAAACCGCACAGAAGGGACTACCGACTTTGTTCTTCTTTGGCTCTTCAAAACTAAGACCAGCGTTCTCTGCACCTCCTCCCGCTACGTCCTATCATGACTAAAACAGAAATGGGCAGGTTTAACATTTCTCCAGACGAAGACAGCAGTAGCTACAGTTCCAACAGCAATGATTTCACCTTTTCCTATCCCACCAAACAAGCTGCTATGAAGAAGAGGTCAGCAGAACTTCAACATTTTTTTTTTCTTTCTTTTCAAAATGCCTTTCCAGGGATTCTTGTTTTAGAAGATCCATAAGGGGTTGTGGAAATATACTTTCTTATAGTGAAATTTAGTGCTTTTATGGAGAAACATTTTGTTTTTATCCTCTCCTTGAAGTAAATGTTTGCATGAATGATCTTTTCTGTGCTATAACACAATAATATTGCTGTGTTAAATAAAAAGTATTTTAGCATATTTGAGGTGGTTGTTTGTTACAAAACATTTCATTTCAAATAACTTTTCTTGCAGCCATTATGTAGACATGGATCCAGAAAATCAAAACTTTTTGCTTGAAAGCAATTTGGGAAAGAAGAAGTATGAAACAGACTTTGTAAGTTAAAAACAATGAAAAATGCATGAGCCATTTTGAGGAGGGAAATAATGATAGCTTTATACTTAGATTTTAAATTTTTTAAACTATTTTTTCTTTTAATTTTTTTTTCTATTTTTCTTTTGAATTGACAGCATCCAGGTACTACTTCTTTTGGTATGTCAGTATTTAATCTGAGCAATGCTATTGTGGGCAGTGGAATCCTTGGGCTTTCTTATGCCATGGCTAACACTGGAATTGCCCTTTTTGTGTAAGTATCAATGGAAAAAATTAACATACCTGGTTATGCTGTATAATTAATGTAGTACATTTTGTAGTTTCATTTAACAGTTCAAATTCTTTGAAAACAGAAAACTACTTTTTCTATTATAATAATGTTCCAGTACTTATATATATATATTTTTTTTAAAGTTAGAGTATGTTATTGTTATTGTTCAGAATATCAAATACATCTTTGAACTTTATTATGTCATTGCTAACACTGGAATTGTTGCATTTGTTTATTCCTTGATTATTTTTATCTTTTCAAAAGTCAAACACATTAACCGTACAAAGAATGGATTTTAAGGATGTGACCCCCCCCTTAGGCTCGTTAGAAAAAAGACCACTTTTTAAACATGCAGGATGTGGTCATATTTACACATTTAGACTTGTTTGGTTTAAATGAAATATTCTAGTTTTCTTCAGAATGATAGAATTTGCTCTGATCTTGTAGAGACTGCCACACTTTGTCAGAAAGGATCAGCTGTTTCTGAGTTTCCTAGAATAGAGACTGAAGAATAGGTTTTAGAGTTGGAAGTGGCCCTAGGCATTGACCTATAACCCTCTCTCTGCCTCCACAACTGAGGAGTAAAGTGACTGGGTTTTTGTAACTTCTGCAATATGGATTTGTCTTATTGTTTCAAACAAGTATCATTGTAGCTTGACGATTGACTCTGGCACTGTCTTGTGTTTTCCATTTTATTGGAAAATAGGTATTTTGAACAAATTAATCTTTGCAAAGCTATGTTTTGCATTAAAATTTCACTGGTCTAAAATCAAAATGCCCCAAACTCACAGGGCCCCTTGATTGCATTATTGAGGCATACTAAATTTTAAGTATTCTAAATATGAGAGGAGCAGGGAGGTGGGGGGGGGGGATCAAAAACCTCAAATCATAAAGTTGGTAACAATGCTTTTCTGCCCTTTTTCAGGGTATTGTATTTGTAGCCATACAATTGTTGGTGCTTTGATTTATTTTAGATGGCATCATCGTTATATATTTGAACCTCTTGTGGCACTTAGAAGACATGTATGTGTGTAAATCTGTATCTGTATGGGTGGGTATGTTGGTGGGTGGGTGTACATACACGCATGTATATACATATACAGTGCTCAGAACCTAATTTAATAATCTGCACGCTAATGTTAGGTTAGTGTTTGTTTAGTCTTGGTGGCTATAAAAATATGATTTGTATCGCCAGTGAAATTGGTTGCATTTTAAAATGGAGAAGCAGACAAAACAATTTTGAAAACAAATTCTTAGGTGTACTGATAGTGCATTTTGGAAATCATTTTAGATTTTAACAAATACTCTTAGAAAATTTTTATCTCTTATTGATTTAGTGGTTCTTCAGGGATGATAGAGTTTCAAGAACATCTAAAGATATGTTGAATGAATGGAACTGAGTGAGTTTTCCCCAATTCTGAAGGATACTGTTGTATAACCAGCTTTGAGGGATTGCAGAGGCCAAAGGAAACAGATTTTAATCGTACCTGTTTAGTTGTTTTTTTTGGTCATATCTGAATCTTTGTGATTCCATTTGGTGTTATCTTAGCAAAGCCAGTAAAGTAGTTTGCCATTTCCTTTTCTAGCTCATTTTGCAGATGAGGAAATGAGGCAAACAGGGATAAGGGATGTGCCCAGGGTCCAGGGTCACACAGCTAGTAAGTGTCTGAGGCCAGGTTTGAACTCTTGGAAGATAAGTCTTCCTGATGCCAGGCCTGGCACTCTCTCCACTGCGCCACCTAGCTGCCCTTCATCCATCATAACTACTTTAGTCTATAAGGGAAAGTTTGTTTTGATAAAACTATTTTCCCTGATTTTTACCCTTAAGGAAGAATAGGGGACAGCAGGGAGTACCTTGTCAGATTTAGTCCTCGTGCTCCTTATTTGGCCTTTTTCCCCTGCCCAATCAAGAAGGGGAAGGGGAGGGATTTAGGCAACTGCAATACATTTTATTTGTAATTGTTGTATGTGTGCAAGCATGCACCACCACATATAGGGATGAGGGTGTTGTACTTGTTTTAATGGGTAGTGCCTGCCAAATGCCATGCACTACATAAACAGGATTCTACTTTTTGATAGCTAGCTGAGTTCTCTTATCTTTCTTTTACCAGAATTCTTTTGACATTTGTGTCAATATTTTCCCTGTATTCTGTTCATCTCCTTTTGAAGACAGCTAATGAAGGAGGTATAGTAAAATTCTTTATTTTTGAAAGATAGTTCTTTTTAGCTATTCTTGGTTAAAAATACATATTTATTAACTGTTTTTCATTTATAGGGTCTCTGTTATATGAGCAGTTAGGACAGAAGGCATTTGGTATGGCTGGAAAGCTCGCAGCTTCTGGGTCAATTACAATGCAAAACATTGGAGGTAAGGATTCTGCTTTCCACCAAACTTGGTCTTCCCTCTTCAACCCTCACCCCCGTCAGTTTATGTTGCAACACGTTTCACTTCAGTATTTAAATAATGATGCCATTTGGTGTCTTGTACCGTGTATTAGATTCTAGACTTGTAATGGAATAATTTTGTTTGTCTCCAGCTATGTCAAGCTACCTCTTCATAGTGAAATATGAGTTACCATTGGTGATCCAGGCATTAATGAGCATTGAAGAGAATAAAGGGTAGGTGATGAAGTTGTTCTTCATTAGAGAACCATTTCAAACTTAAAAAGAAAAACAACATAGACATTTGAACTTTGTACTGTTGGAAATATAGTATATAAAATCAGGGGGATCAAAGCTGGTTTTCAGTATTTTCCTTC